>NC_057796.1:358438019-358662216 GCF_018294505.1 Triticum aestivum
TCCAGCGGCAACCACCTACTACCACGGGGTCCTATTTGTCCAACCCCCACAGGTTGGGGTGGGGCGTACGAGCGGCCGACAGCAACAAGAACTGTTCATCCATAGCCATCCAACTGGCCAGGTCAACTCACCACATCTCGACTCGTTCTACGTATCACGCGCATGGCAGCAATGGGCACTGTTCATCGAGAGGCAACCCAACCGGCTATGTCTCGAACTGCCGGGGGCTCGATCGATCGGTTTCAGTAAGCGGCAACAGTGAGTAATCGCTCGGGTTCAGATAGCAGCAGCAGCGAAGGAATCGCTCGGGTTTAGTTAGCAGCTAAATCTAGGGTCTTTTGACCTCATGAAAAAAACCATATTAAATCCTCAGGTTTTTTTACCTCCGTAGATATGGATTTCTAAATAACAAAAAACATGCAGAAAACAACTGGCTCTAGGATTAATAGGTTAGTCCGAAAAAATAATATAAATTGATATAAAAATTAGTCAAAATGATATTATAATATCATGAAACAATAAAAAATATAGACACGTTCAAGACGTATCAGGCTACACCTCATCATATTCATCAACCCATGGCTTCCCGTTCCTCGCATGTGTCAATGCCGGCTCGGGGCTAATTGATACATCTCCAACATATCTATAATTTTTTATTGTTCCATGCTATTATATTATTTGTTTTGGATGTTTTATATGTATTAATATGCTATTTTATATTATTTTTGGGACTAACCTATTAACCTAGAGCCCAGTGCTAGTTTGTGGTTTTTCCATGTTTTTGAGTTTCACAGAAAAGAAATACCAAACGGAGTCCAAATGGAATGAAACCTTCGCGATGCTTTTCTTGGACCAGAAGACAACCAGGAGAGTTGGAGATGAAGTCGGAGGAGCCACGAGGCAGCCACAAGGGTGGAGGGGGCGCCCCTGCCTTATGTGCCCCCCGTGACTCCCCTGACCTAATTCTTTCGCCTACATATTCCCAAATATCCCCAAACCACCAGAGGCATCCACGTAAACACTTTCCCACCGCCGCAACCTTCTCTACCCGTGAAATCCCATCTAGGGACCTTTTCCGGCACCCTGCCGGAGGGGGATTCGATCACGGAGGGCTTCTACATCAACCCTATTGCCCTTCCGATGAAGCGTGAGTACTTTACCATGGACCTACGGGTCCATAGCTAGTAGCTAGATGGCTTCTTCTCTCTCTCTATCTGATTCTCAATACCATGTCTCTCCTCGATGTTCTTGGAGATCTATTTGATGTAATACTTTTTTGAGGTGTGTTTGCCGAGATCTGATGAATTGTGGATTTATGATCAGCTTATCTATAAATATTATTTGAATCTTCTTTGAATTCTTTTATGCATGATTTGATATCTTTGTAATTCTCTTCGAACTACCAGTTTGGTTTGGCCAACTAGATTGGTTTTTCTTGCAATGGGAGAAGTGCTTAGCTTTGGGTTCAATATTGCAGTGTCCTTTCCCAGTGACAGTAGGGGCAGCAAGGCACGTATTGTATTGTTGCCATCAAGGATAAAAAGATGGGGTTTTCATCATATTGCTTGAGTTACTTCCTCTACATCATGTCATCTTACTTAATGCGTTACTCCGTTCTTTATGAACTTAATACTCTAGATGCATGCTGGATAGCGGTCGATGTATGGAGTAATAGTTGTAGATGCAGAATCGTTTCGGTCTACTTGACACGGACGTGATGCCTATATTCATGATCATTGCCTTAGATATCGTCATAACGTTGCGCTTTTCTATCAATTGCTCGGCAGTAATTTGTTCACCCACTGTAATAATTTATATCTTGAGAGAAGCCTCTAGTGAAACCTATGGCCCCCGGGTCTATTTTCCATCATATAAGTTTCTATTTTCCATCATATAAGTTTCCGATCTACTATTTTGTAATCTTTTACTTTCTGATCTATAAACTAAAAATATCAAAATATTTACATTATCTTTTATCTATCTCTATCATATCTCACTTTTGCAAATAACCGTGAAGGGATTGACAACCCCTTTATCGCGTTGGGTGCAAGTTGTTTGATTGTTTGTGCAGGTATTCGGTGATTTGTGCGTTATCTCTTACTGGATTGATACCTTGGTTCTCAAACTGAGAGAAATACTTATCTCTACTTTGCTGCATCACCCTTTCCCCTTCAAGGGAAAAACCAACGCAAGCTCAAGAAGTAGCACTAATGCAACGATCATCAACTCGTCGTCCTGACCTCATGTGGTAGGGCGATATTCCTTGTGGTCTTCCAACACCGGTGTGGTGTGCTAAGATGAAATTTTTGTTGGAAATATGACCTAGAGGAAATAATAAGATATTTTATTATTTTCATGTTCGTAATTAATATTTATATTTCTGTGCTATAAAATATGAGATTTGGAGAGAAAATCGGTTACATGTGTGGAAACGCAAATGCCAAATAGATCCCTAGTCTCGCCGCCAAGACTAGCTCATGTGTTGCATGATGATCTTATTTTCCAAAACACATGTAATCATTAAAGTAAAAAGGATGCCAACAATAATGATGACACATTGTTGGTAGAACAATGGTGTTAGACAGACCCAACTTATGATATACTATGAGATCACATTGTTGCACTAGAAAAAAAGACACTTCCGTGATGATACGTGTTTGTCACAGTAGGTCACGTTTTCTGTCATGCATGTACATCCATGACAAATTTATGACAGAATCAAAATAGTCATACCTGTGCTGTCGTAGAAGTGTTCCATGACATTACCAAAATTATCATCATGGAAGTGTCCACTTCCATGACGATAAATCAAGCGTCAGAGAAGTGCTTTCGTCAAGGGTGACCAACACGTGGCATCGACCGTAACGGCTCGTCGTTAAGCTATCGGGTCCGGTTTGGATCTGATAACCCGTTAACAGCCCGGACCAATGGGGATTTTCCACGTGTAAAATTCTCATTGGCCGACGGAACCACGTGTCAGCTCCTCGTTGGGACACATGTCATCCACTCATTGGACAGGAGGCGCCTATGATACGTCGACATGTGGCCGGCCCAGCTAAAGGCCCACCATGTTTTTTCAAACACTAGTGGGCTGGCCCGTTAACAGCCTGCCATGTTTTGGGTCAAATTGAGGCCCATATCAGATCAGTCCCGTTCACAACCTGCCGAGTTTTGGGCCAAATTACGGCCCATATCGGATCAGGCCCGTTAACAGGCCATTGTACCTTTGGGCCCATTCTAAGACAGGTTTGTATTTCAGCCTGTTAAATGCCCGTTTACCAGTTTGGCCCGATAATAGTTTCGGCCTGTTAGCGGCCCGTGGAGTATCTGGGACGTTGTCGGCCCGGTTTAACTTTAGGCCATTTAATGGCCCACGCAGAAACTTGGCTATTTCTTGTCCGAAGTAACTTTAGGTCTCTTAATGGCCCATAGTCTTCGTGGATAAATTTCAGCCCAACTGGCCTATCGGCCTGTTAATGGCCCGTGTAACAGTTGGGCCTAATTACAGCCCGCGTTGAATCCAGCCTGCTTACAGCCCATCTGATAATGGCCCGTGACACTTTTGGGCCTATGGCCCGCGTGGATACCGGCCTGCTTAAAGCCCATAATTTTATTGGGCCAAACGGGCCTGAGATATATTTTGGCATGTTAACTGCTCATCCTATTTGGGTCAAACATGGGCCTTAGGCAGTTTCGGCCTGTATTGGCCCATGAATTTTTCGGCTCAACGCTAGCCCAATCTAGGTTTTAGCCTGTTAAAAGCCCATTGTATTCTCTGGCCCAGCTGGCCAGAACTTTACTCGGCCTGTTAAAGGTGGTTTAGACCTGCTAATGGCCCAAGATGATTATAGGCCCACGTTTTGGCCCATATGAGTAACGGGCCGCCCTGAAGACCGACAACACTGAGATCCACTGAACCTTCCGGCCTAAATTACAGCATACCGACCAAGAATAAACCTAGACTATACAACAAAGAAATTACAGCATATGATCCTAAAAAAGAAATTACAGCATATTACATCCCCTCGGCATCAAAGTTCGCCGCCAGTGATAATAAAGGGCAACCAGACAGCAGATTACATAAACTAGGCAGGTCGCCACCAGTGGTAGTTAACAGGCGGACAAAATAATAGACAGAACCGACAACACTTCAACACAGTTCAAGAAAGGTTAGCCCGGCCCAGCTGCTGCAGCGCAAGCAACTTAGCAACCTGATGAGACTGTGCTTCTTTGGCGCTCATATCCACCAACTTAAGCTGCATAGCATCAATAAACGTCATGTACTTACGGTTAATCTTGCATAGAGATTGGGTTCCAGTCGTATTTCAGCGGAAGCATGTACTTCTGCTTGAATTTCAGACTGAAGAAGTTGAACAGATTCAGGCGGCGACTTCATCGAGCTTGTGTCACTGAGTAAGTTTGACACTACATCAAGATGTGACTTCGTGGTTGTATCCCTACCCTCAATATGTTTTGCCTTCTCCTCTGGAATATGTGTTAGAGGGACAAACAATGGGTTCGTCTCACTATCATTGTGGCAGTTCTTCCTAGCAGTAGTGTTGTCACCCTGAAAGAGAAACAAGTAGGTAGATGACAGGTTTTGCACGTATAAGCATCAGCACTGTCAATTCATCTCATTTATTTGTCAGAAATAAAGAGACACGGTTTAAAATAGCATTAACATAATAAGCATTGTTCATAGTTAAGACGGCAAGAAATGGCATTGTGCAGGAGCGGCCAGCTTCACCAGACCACTGGATTACAGATCAAGAACAAAAGCATAGATGTAGTTCTAAACAACGTATAAGCATGAATGGTGAGTGTACTGTCAATTTATACCATTTCAGATTGGTAAACAAAGAGACACGATTTAAATAACATTAATATAATATGGCATTGTTCATAGTTGAGACATAGCAGGATATGACATTGTGCTGTTGTTGGTAGTCTCACCACACCACTGGATTACAGATCAAGAACACAAGCATACACATAGTGCTAAAGAAGATAACTTGCTATGTTTAGTTTAATTTACATGGTACGAATAAGGAACTAGATTGTACAACTAAAGACTGAAATTGAGAACGACAAACTTATGTTTATGTACTTCTACTTTATAAACTTTGAACAAGCAATTTGATGCAGACGACAAAAATAAACAGCATTTGCACTCATAGCTATCCAAATATAAACAACAAAGTTTGAAGGCTCGAGGAGGACAAACTTACATTAGTAGTGAAGACAGGCTCTATAAAGGCCTTGTCCATATTGATGGGGGGGGCAATTCAAGAAGTTTACCTCACACTCTTCTTCAAGAGTATTGCCTTTATTCTACATTTTGTTAAGAGTAAATATAGATGTGAAAATATAGGAACAAATGGCGATTATTTAACTTAAGATGCAGAGTACAAATGTAAATACAGCATACAGGCAGAAGGCACTGACAAGAGCAATGCGGAGCTAAACTTCTTCAGTAACATTGGTTTTATTCAATATTTTGGCAAGAGTAAATGTAGATCTGATGTGTAGAAAAATGGAGGACAAGGGAAAATAAGCTGCAAAGTGTACATGAAGAACTAGCTGACAAATATAAGGACAACAGATACTTACAAGAACAATGCAGAACTAAATTTCTTCATAGGCATTGGGTTTATTCTACATTAATTTAAGCATTAATATAGATCTGATAATTTGGAGCGAACAGTGGATAAGCAAGCTATAATGCACAATGATGTCACATAATCCACCAGGTATGAATGTAAGGACAGCGATAGGACAATAGGTACTCACAAGAGCAAAGCAGCGACCAGCATAGTTGCGATATCCTAGGTTTTGCGGCGCTGGTTCTATCGCCAATATACGTCGGGTGCTATGTGATTTCTCCGGTAGCACCACCTTTTTCAAGGACTTTGCTTGTACTCCTTCAGGTTCTGCAATCACCCTCTTCCTTTTGGATGTCTGAAACACAAGAACAACATTTGAATGGAAAAACATGGTATGACGACAAATGGAATAGGTGTTGATAATGGATGGGCATGGCATCTTCACATATATCATGAGTAAACTAAGCAGATGGCGGTGCAACGAAGCAAAAGAAATGCAAGACACCTTATGCAAGATATGTGCAACCAATAAAACCTTGCCAAATTAGAACAGGCACCTTATTGGGTGAACAGGATAGGCCATCTGCCTTTGACTCCTTGAGCTCAGAATAGTCATTAGGATCATATTCTGAATACGAATCTATAGGTCGGGAGCATGTGGGTTTCATTGCATCCACAATGGACCTCAATCCCTTGATGCCAAGTTTGTTACCCATTGAACTGTTCCGCAATATTCTTCTGATGTGCGCATTCTTATATTCATTGTGATTACGTACAATATCTGTAAAGCATGAAAACACAAATAGTAGTGAGATTATCTTTGTAATGCAGAGGATATTGTAATATAATAGAGGCTCCCTGTAAACCCTTGTGTGCTATCACTGGATTCTGATGAGAGAGCCCATGTGTGCTGTAATATGGTGAGTAGATTAATATAATCTGGCACAACTACACAAAAAATAGGCTCCCTGTTGGGGGCCCCAGATGTAAGGATAGTTGGCAGATGATAGGTTCATAATATACCGTATAGAAAGTTTATTGCCAAACCATGATAACGAGAGCGCAGAGCCAGTAGGCAGATCGTAGTGTAGATAATAGGGGTACACCATAACCACCATAAATAAATCGGGAAAGCGGAACTGGCTGGAAAACATAGGGTTTTGCCGCTACTAATATGCAGCCTATCGATCACCTACAGGCCAGCTCTATTCATCTGAAGGCGCACAACTGTTACTATCAGTTTAGTCTATCAAAGACCGCGCGGCTCCACCATTTCCGGGGTATTATGGCAGACCAACTCGAAGTGCGAAATCATTTAGCAGAACCGGCCCAATAGAGGTGTCGACTGCAGATGTCCCTGCTCCCCTTCCAGACAAGGAACATACTGTGCTTCCCATACAGAACACCGCACAGGCCGCCGGCCGAACCACCTGCCCCCACCGCCTGTGTTCCTCCGCCACCACCACCCCCAGCCCTGCCCCCACCCGCGTCGAGTTTTCTTCGTTCGGCGAGGCCCCACCACCGCCCCCACAACCACCGTCCCCACCCGAGCCCCTTCCTTCGCACCGGCGAACTCCGGCGAGCTCTCAAAAATCGACTGACCCAATTTTGAAATTTAGTCTACTGTCATTTAACTAGTGTGGAATATAAAAGGGGAAAACCATAAGCATTGCGAGTATAGTGTTGAGCGTGCCATGGCGGATCTGAAGGTGCAAACCGGACAAAGGCAACTTCGCAACCAATGTTTGCTTTCAACTAACAAGTAAGTGATGGACAAGAAATCAGAGTAAAGCAGTGGCGATCTATTTTCTTGCTGCGATAAATAAGTTGAGCAGATACGAAAGAGTACCGCCTCTGGTGCGGCGCCGTGTATGCATCTGCTGAGAATTTGACGGTGCTGCGGTAGCGATGGCTGTCGGCGGCGTGGAAGCAGATCTAGGAGGGTAGACGGTGGCGGCGGGGCGCGGTGGACGAGACGGTCGTGGGAGCGGCGCCGGCAAGGTGGACGACGGCGGGGATGAAGCGAGAGGACGGGATGCAAGGATCCCGGTCCGAAGCCGTGGATGAGAGAGGTCGATCTCTTGTAATGGCCGACGGCGTCGGGGTATCAGCTCCGGCATGGTGGAGGAGGACGGCGGTGGATGGGGTGGCGGACGGAGGAGGCTGGGGTGGAGAGGGTGTTTTGGCGCCCACGGAGTACGAATGGGGAAATGGAGGGAGAGAGGAAGGGGGGAACCATGTCTTCAGGGCGCGCTTGTCTCAAATGCGAGGAAATTTACAAACTTAGCCCCCGTTTAAAATTTCCTACATCACAGCAATATTAGTCGGTTGGGGATAGGACGGTAATCTCGCATACACCGAATATTTGCCGACGAGAGTTTGTTTTTGGCGCCCACCGTGTATGAATCGGGGAGGGAGTCGATTTCGGCCGAGGAGACACTGTGTTTTGGCGCCCACCGTGTATGAATCCGGGTGAGAGGCGGTTATGTCACGTTTGAGTGAAATTACAAACCTACCCCTATCGAAACCTATAGAAATCGAGCCGATAGGCTTTGCGTGGCAGGGATAGGCAGTAATTTCCATCTCGCAGATTTTGGTTTCGGGCGGTTACTGCGACTTTCCCCGCTTCGTTCAAATTTTTGCAGAGCAAGAGTGCACGTTTACCGTGCCAACTCAATTCGAATCCAGTTTGTATTCTATTTTTGTTCGGGCAGGATCCATTTTCGATTGGAATAAAATTCTATATACATCATTTTTATATATATACTTTCAAAAGCACAACACCCTTTATACATAAATATGGTTTACAAATGGCATGATCTCAGATTCATAAGGCTGTATCCATCTTAATTTGGATTTTCAAATATTTGAAACCACTTTATGTTGAAATCCAATGTATGCATTCCTCGCTAACTGTCTCCAATTAATGTGTGTTTCATGCGGGTTTTTATTTTTTTACTTCTCAAACATGTATAATGTGTTTCACACACGCAACATATAGTGTAATCCCGTTTAGACATTAATTGCATATAAACCATGCATTGTCTCTAATTAAAGAATATATGGATCACTAATATTGATAAACTATATAACATTACACGTGTCCCCAAATTCAAATGAATATGCATGTTTGATACACCAATTTGCGTTATGATATTATCGATGTCGTGATCTCCAGTTTAAATATTTGAATCCCCTTTAATCCAGATATTCGTCTCATATAGCTATCACTCATGCTTATATAGGAGTATCTCTCTAGACCTATACACGTTCATCGTCTCTCGGGTATCTCTCGTGCTACCTGTATGTCGACAATGATCTTTTATCTTCGTAACACACTGACGGTACTCTCTCCCTCGACCTCCATCACTCTATCTCTCTCTAAGTATATCTCGCTCCCTGCTATGTGTCTCTAACTATGATTCTCCATGTGAAATCTCTTTCTCTCACACAAACACAAACTTCGTCTCCCGGGGTCTCATTTCTCTCTACTATTCCCCTGTGTGCCACTCGCACACACCCTCTCACACAGAGATGTCTTTCGCTCCTTAGGTATGAGAAGCTACGACTCTTCCTCTTAAATATCTCTTTCTCACACACAAACACAAACTCTGTCTCCCAGGGTCTCATATCTCTCCACCATTCTCTTGTATGTCGCTCACACACACTCTCTCTCCCTAGAGATATCTTGCGTTCCCTCATATGTCTCTCTAGCTATCACTCTCGTTGTGAAATATCTTTCTCTCTCGCAGACACAAAACTCCGTCTCTCGGGATCTCATTTCTCTCCGATATTTGTTTGTATGTGAGTCACATGCACCCTTTCTTCATCTCTCTCACACCCACACACATAACTCAGCCTTCTGATCCACTCGACTCCTATCTCTAACGCACACTAGCTAGCATCTTTATCTTTCTATTTATCTGTTTCTCCATCAACCTTCTTTCTCGCCCTCACTCTTGCTTCCTATCACGCACACTATGTATGTTTCTCTCTACATGCAGTCAAGTGCCCTCTTTTTATCTTTCTCTCACACACACATAACTTCACCCTCTGAACCACCCGGCGGTCATCTCCAACACTCAAACTAGCCGATGTCCCTCTAGCTAGCATTTCCATCTCTGTATCTATCTGTAGTTTCTCCGTCAACATTTCTTTCTCGCACGCACTCTTGCTTCCTATCACCCACACTATATATGTCTCTCCATACATGCATTTATAGGTTGATCTCTTTTGCACAATCGTTGTGTCTCACTCCCTCTGCTCGCCATAGATGCATGCTCCAGCCCACGCCACTATCTCTTAAAGACAAAAACACATGCTCAATTGTCGGGCCTTCTTCCCTGCACTCTCACATGCATGCATATTGTCATACCGACCCGTCTCTCCCATGTCGTTGATCTCATGACTTATGTCTTCTTTCTTTTATCTTGATCATGCGCGCGCGCGCACACACACACATCCACGTATACATGTATACCTCTCGCACATGCACGTTCAAGGTCTCTATGTCTCCATACGTAGTTAATTACCCTCAAGCCTAATGCCACATCGAATCGTTCTCTTCTTGTGTGCACATAACTTCCGTCTGGATGGGTAAAACACACACTCACACTTAACAATCTCCTTCTAGCTACCCCCTCTCACTCATCCCCTATATCCCTGAAACTAATAAGACCATCCCTTCGTTTAATTCCTGCCTACATGCACCATCGATATATAGTAGTCTTCTTCGGTGTCTCTCGAACAAACACGTTCTCTCGATGTCGACTCCTCTCACGCGCACACACCTTCTCTTCCCTCTCTACGGGCCTTTTCTCTCTCGCACCCCATCGTTGGTGGCCTCTACCATACACATCACCTCTCTGTGATGAAGCCACGCACACTTAAATTACATCCGCCATCGAGGACCCCGCGTCATACACAGACACGCGCGTGCGTGCACCCCCCCCCACACGCACCCACCCACCCCCCACACACACTAAGACTCCATCTCTCTCTCACACACACACGCACGCACTCACCCCCCACCCCCAGACACACACGCACACACTAAGACTCCATCTCACACACACATGCTCTAGGCGGAGCATTTGTTCCTACCATCCTTCGTCCAACCTTACCCGTATGATAAACAATCACCTTAATTTACTTGTATAACATGGACAAATTCCACTTTACTTTAGTAGTTAGCAAACTTATCATCTCTACTCTTATAAATAACCGAGTTGGTGATGATGGTGTGCCTGCCATCTTGTAATATAGACCGTCCGATCTATATCTGGCGGATAGAAAGCAAACTATGATAATTTTACAAAAGATACCGCACCTCTCTCCACATCCTTATCTCCACAACCTCATTGCTGAGCAATTAAAAAAGGAAGTCTTTGGAACAATCTAGCATGGTGGCCGCTGCCGCCTGCCGGCGCCGTCCATCCCCATGCCTCCGCCCAGTCCGACCACCAGTCACCACCATGCTCCACTCCTCCTCACCTTATCTCTCATCTTTCATTTTTTCGATGAAATTCTTGAGATACCAGTTTTCCGATAAAATTCTCGAGATATCATTAGTTTTTACACATGGGATTACTCCTGCATGGGTCAATCACAACAGGTGTTTTGTAAAAAAATGCATATTGATGTTCCATGCAATGCACGAGTATCTTGCTTGTAATTATATAACGCAAATCACGAGCATGAAGTGACATTTTTTTACACAACCACGTTAACATGGCCACGTAAATCACTAGCTAAAGTGTAATACCATTATACTTATATCCCGATGCAAAAGGTTGAGTACATGTCCGAAGAGTAGAGTCGCACACACGCACTCTGTCTCTCAGAATCTCACACACACACCAGTTACGTGACGCCCACTTAAGCAGACACGTATGTTACAATTTGTGCACCCGCGGGTACACGTGATGGTGCGCATTTATTTAAGCCGGACGGCGAACCCAAACAGTAGCTGCATTCATTCCCCTCCCGCCGCCTCTTCTCTGGTCGCCGTCGCCCGGTAGCCATGGCCCGGCCGAAGGTAACGACATACGCCATACTCCCGCCGGAGCGGCGCTTTAATCTGGAAATTTTAGTGGTCATGCATGCATCTTTTTGTGCTAGCACTCCTATATAAGGGTTGACCGGTCGCTTCCCGCGGACGTGCGCGGGCGGTGGAAGAGGAAGGAGAAGGGAAGCGGGCTGTGGAGTAACGTTTTTTACCAAAATTTCTTTGGAAACTGAGTGCAATAATTGAGTAGTTTTGCAAACTACCAGTACTACACCTGAAACGGTTCAAAACCAATACTCCCTTGCCAGCGCGCGCTTCCCGCGTGAAACGGTCAGCGTCGCCCTGGAGCGTCAGTGCCGCATTAATGCCCGGCCAGAGCGGAGGCAACCTCTCACTGGCGCCGGCTTTGAAGCAGCGCGACGGCCGAGAGAGCGCCGCTTCCCGGTGCACGCGACTGCTTCGCGTCGAGGCTGGCCATAGTTTGGATCAGCCTCCATTGTGGGGAGCCACACTAACTGCGATGATATGGATCGTTCCATCTATGAAGAACACGTGGGACTGGAACTACGAGACGGACATGTACCCAGGAGTGGACGTACGAACCTGAGTAATGTAGCGCAGTAAGTGAAGTAGAAAGGCACAAATAGTATGAACATGCGTGGCATATAGGCATTTGTCTACTACGTACCACTAAATGTTGTACGTGCAATGCACGGTGATGTTATGGAGTACGTGCCTAAGTACTCTACTACTACTATATTAATTGGAGGCACATATTAGGTTTTATATTTGTTTACGTGTATGCCCCGAGACCTTCCAACTAGACGTGTCTTTCTCTCCGGGTCGCACTTTGTATCGTTCATACCACTAGTACTACTACGTGTGGTCTCCGACCCAGAAGTGGAAGAAGTGGAGACGCTCTACCACGCTGTTCATGTCCCACTCCTTTCGCTGACGTGTGGGACATCCAGCACGTGCCGTGTTTGGCACTCCTTCGTCGTAAGAGTTGAAACGCTAGCATTCATCAGAAAAAAAAATCAGCAGTGATACTATACCACGCGGTTTCCTTGCTCCTTGATATCGGAAAGAATACTTCCGCTCGCCAACATGTGGGACGTCGACCATCCTGGTCCACTTGCCATGCACGCAGAACTCCAAGGGAGAGTCACCCCGGTCGTCGCGCCGCAGTAGTAATGACTAATGAGCCGTCAAATCACAGGCCCAACCTTTCCCACTGTGAAGTTGCTCGGACGAAGGAACCATCATGACTTCGTTGAATTCCGCTTCTTGAAGAAAACTACTGTAGCAGCAGTACTGCTAGCTATGGTAGTTACTCCAGCAGAGGCCTCCTTTCGTTCATAGGATAGGAATTTATAGGAATATGAAAGTCATAGGAAGTGAGATGACATGCATCTCAATTCCTATAGAGAAAGAGATGCCATTTGATGCATAGGATAGGAATTTTCCATTGAGTCTAGGCTAATGTACTGGTAATTTTCTCTAAAAACTACAATAGTAAATAGTAGTACCGGTACATGCTCGTACTCAGACATAGACACACACACTAACTACTACTAGTACTACTACTTCTCACATGCTGGCCAGACGCCGTCGTTCTCCTTCCCGGCTTTGTCGGCGACACCCCCACTATGCTTGGATCTCCGCCGACCTCTCCGCAGCTGCGCGTGCGTCCTCTTCTTTCTTGCGGCGGGGGCCCTCTCTTTTCTTGAGTGTTTTCTGACTTCTCCGCTCCCTCTGTGCGGCTTTGGCCGCCTCTTGCTCTACCGCCCATTCGGCCTTGGCAGGTTCAAATTCTGCCCACGTAGGTGTGAGGTCGCGAGCGGCGATGAACTCGGCACGGCGGGATGCCATCGCTTCCCTACCATTTTGTGTGCGGTCGTGGGCGGCGCGGCGGGATGCCATCGCTTCCTTACCGGTTAGTGCGCGGCGCGGTGGCATGAACGACGCTTGGTGAGAGCTCTGGGGTGGAGTGGCCGGACAACCGTATAGTGCATTGGTTTGTCAAGAGCTCAAGGACAGAAGACGAAGGAAATTTGGATTCCCCTTCAATCCTGGTCATTTATTACCGAGTAAAATGCATTGGCGGTCATCGAACTTGTGTTGATAGCTCACTTTGATCATCATATTATACGTGATGCACACATTAGACTACCCACAGTGGGAGTAACATAGATGGTAACATCACACTTATCTTGGCAAAATAGATGACGTGGCATGTAATTAATGAAGAAAGAGAGGCATGTGGTAACATAACTAGTTACTGTAACATCAGACATATCAAAAAAAGATGAGTGTATAACCTAATAAATGAAGTGATGCATGACACAACACATATGTTACTACCCACTGTGGAGGTAGTAACATATGCATGCTACTACTCTAAGTTACTCCCCACTGTGACTAGTCTTAGCGCACACCGTCCATATAGGCAAGTGGCATGTACGCGTGCAGACACTCACGCTCACGCTGTCAAACCATGCTAATGCATGCACGTTGCCCTCTCAATCAAAGTCCTGCTCATGGCGCAACGCAAACGGCGAGCCCGTCACCTGCGCGCCCCGGCGGTGCATGACATTACTGTTTAGACGTTTGATGGAGGCCTCCGCGAACGTCGAGCATGTATTCACCTGGCTCAACACCAATGGTCATACTCGGGACTCGGCGCCTTGCTCATGTATATCGTCCATCACAACGACAATATATAAAACAGCCTAGCTAGAGAGGGTACTATGGTACGGAGTATGTATTGTTGTGAGCGACCGATCATAGTGCCACTGCACACGAGTGTGTGTCTGATCGATTCGTCCATTATTCGTAAGTTATGCATGGTTGTGTGGTGTCTAATGGTGGTTGTCGAAGGCTAGCTGGCGACAAGACCGGTTGCATGGACGCCTAGTTGTCAATACGTGCCGCATACACTTCAAAGGCTCGTCATCCATGAGTTCACATTTTACCACCATGCCAGCGTCTGACCGCCCTGGCCTACCGAAACCCCTTCCATTGCTAGCGCGCGCTTCCCGCCTGAAACGGTCACCATCTGTCCAGAACATCAATGCCGCATTCACCGGACTTAACTGCAGGCGCAGTTGGTGTGTCACTGACATGCGGGCCAGATGCCCGTTGGGCCCACATGTCAGTGACCCAACGCACCTGCAGCTAAGTCACTGGAGCAGCGTCCGCATTCACGCCCGACGAACCTACTCCGGTGCCAGCCGTCCATCCGTCTATCGCGGCTCATTGCCATTCGCCCGCTATATTAACTTGAGCCCCAGCTCCCACCCATAGCCAAAGACACACACTCATTCTCCTCCGGTCCCTTCCTTCTGTCGGCACCACTCCAACCATGGCCTCCTGGCGCTCCAAAGCTCTCGTGGACGTACTGTCGCAGGAGCAGACGAAGGACATCGGCGGCTCCGCTCCGGGCGCGCTCCAAAGCTCTCTTGGACGTACTGTCGCAGGAGCAGACGAAGGAGATTGCCGGCTCCCCCCCCGTCTGCCCTCCGCCACCACTACCACGAAGCCGGCTCGCGTGCGCGGGTGCAGGCAGCAGCGAGGAAGAGTAGTACACGGTAGGTCGCCGCCGCTGGTCCCAGGAAGGCCACCGCTCCTCCACTCAGTCGATGCCAAGCTTGGTGGGATAAACATCGGCGGCCGATTAGCCGCTTGACGGCGACATGGAGGCAGAAATCTTCAGAACCTTGTGCTCCGGAGGAGGAGGTTATCGAGGCGGATGAGGAGGAGGCAATGGCAATGGCCGACTTTCTCGGGTTCATGGCCGGACATGGTGGTCGGGCGCCGGCGATCGTTTAGATTAGGTTTATAGTAGGTTTTAGTACGGTTTGTGCGAAATATGTAATGAATTTCGTCCAGTTTGTAGGAAAAGTTTTCAAAATGTAATGAATTTCATCTGGTTAATTTGAATTTTGCTTTGTTTGCACGAATTTCGTCCGGTTAGTTCATATAATTGTCGAAAGGTATGCGGGCAGCATTGGATGGCATCCATCATGTCCTCGGACAGATGCCGGTGTAAATTTGTGGGCCAGCACTGGAGATTAACAGTGCTCCATTATTTGGCAGGGAACAGTTATCCCTTGATCAAAATTAGATCTATCGTGTTTCGCACTCCTCCCACATAAGAGTGTAAACTCTTGCTTACATAAAAATGGAGCAAGTGGACGGCACTGTAGCACGTCATATCACTCACACTAGCCCGCCTAACGCGCGGGAAAGCACCGCCCTCGTCATTTTGTTCTGCATTTCTATCGATCGATCGCACGAAAATGTTTCGCTTTGCAAGTTCAAAAGAAAAGGCGGCACACTTACGACTCGTACGCATCGCACCCCCGATAGTCCGGCTTGCACGCCGCTCACCAGAAGGGACACGCGTTGTCTTGCAATTTCACTAACATGTGAGACTGCAATTGAATAAACCGTCGATAGCCGAAATCTAATCGCTCGGCGGGCGTCGGCTGAGAAGGGAGAGACGGAGGAGGGAGAAGAGATCGCCCGCCCGCCACGCATAGACTCCAAGAAATATATGGTGATAATGTGAGGTGGGCCATGCGGGAGTCCGGACCGCTTCCAAGCCCTCCCCCCTCAGATGCCAGCTGCCCGCATTCATAGCAAGTAGTACCAGTAAAATACTGGCCTATAAGCCCGCTTATGTGGAGGAGAGAGAGGCATTGACAAAGTCAAGGAGTGGGCTCTGCAATAGTCCGTCTCTACACGTGCTCCTAGGTATAAAAAACTAATTCTAAAAAAAAGAGGCATAAAAAACAATTGTGTCTAAAAAAAGAAAGGTAAAAAACATTTGAGAGGAAATAGATAGAGAGAAAGTGAGAAAAAGTTGTAACCTTTATAGCCAACCTTATAGTCAACACTATGGTAGTATTACATGAGGAAGGAGGGAGTGGTGCACATGCCAATTTCACTGGGCTGCCGTGTTTCACACTCCTCCGTCGTAACAGTGGAGACAATACCTTTCATCAAAAATAAACAATGAATACTCGTTGCTCGTCCTCTATATCGGAAAAGAATACTTTCCATTCGCCGACATGTGGGACGTCGACCATCCTGGTCCACGTGCCATGCACAAAATTATCCTGGTCCACCCCGGTCGTAGCGCAGGCCCAACCTTTCCCGCTGTACGTTGATCGGACGAAGGAACCATCATGACTTCATTGAATTCTACTTCTTCAAGAAAACTTACTGTACCCGCAGTACTGCTACCACATGCGAAGACTGGACGGCACTGTACCACGTCATATCACTGAAACCCACTAGGCCAAACTAGCCCACCTAGGATTTGTACTCCCTCCGTTTCAAAGTTAGTAGTACAAAGTTGAGTCATCTATTTTGGAACGGAGGGAGTACATCTGTGCACTGCTATGATTTTGTGTTGTACATTTCTGTACTTTTGCTACGATTTTCCTACCCTATGAACCAAATGAGGCCTGATGTATCTCTGTGTCGACTATTGCTGATCGATCGCTAACCTACAATTTGTAGGAGCTTGGGCTATTGGCCGATCGACGACGGATAAGTGTAAGCGTACCACGAGCTCATCAGCCCCAACGTTTCTCTTCGGTGAGTGTTTTGCGGACTGAGATCCAGTGACTTGCTGTGGGCAAGTCACCGGTGAACAGTGTGGTAACTTGCCCCCCTCTTTAGACCATGCGATCAAGGATCAAAGGACAGATCGGACGTAAACAGTGACACAGCTACAGTGGATGTCTACAGTGTCCGGTCTACAGTACCCCCGTGAAAAGTAAGCCGTATTGCTACAGGTCTTGATCTGGGCTGTCCATTTCAGATCAAACGGATGGGTGCCCGCAAGTACTATAGCTGGCACAGTAGCTAGCCTACTAACACCAAGAATCATCAAACAGTTCGAACTTACATCTAAGCATGCGATATATTACATCAAAAGCTGGTGAGGATACATCTGTTTCCATAACTCGGAGAGGGTTCACATGATTCACTATCAAACAAAAGTAGCAAGTACCGCCCACATAAGACAGTGCACTAGCCCTAAGATGGTTTGATAACACGCATTGTTCTAGTAATTAAACACAGGCCAATGCAAACTACCCTGAAGGATTAGCGCGACCAACTATTTCTTGTCATCGATCTCTCGGGCAATGACCACAGCATGGACAGTGGCATGGGAATCGATCTCTGGGGCGATGTCCACAGGACTGACTGCGACATCGGAATCGATCTCTGGGGCACTGTCCACAGGATGGACAGCGGCATCAGAATCGATCTCCTGGGCGATGTCAACAGGACGGACCGCGACATCGAAAACGATCTCTAGGGCGTTGTCCACAGGACGGGCCGCGACATCGGAATCATCAAGGACGTCCACCGGCACCTGCACAACCCTAACATATTAGCAAGCACATTGCAAATAATCAAAAACCACAACTATGGTAAGCCATTATTTTTTACCTTGTGCAGCTCACCGGGGGATCCCATCCCTCCGGGGGCCATCTCCTCGTCCTCGATGGGGGCCATCACCTTGCCAGGGGAATACTGCTTCTCAACGACGACTATCTCCTCAAACTCGGCCTTGAGCCTCGCATAGGTGGCCATTAGAGTTTCTGGGGTAGGCACGGTGGGGCCCTTGCTGTTCTTCCAACTTTCTTTGAGGAGTTCATCCGCCAACATTGTCAACTGTTTGGTCAGTGCTTGTTTGTTGGAGTTCTTCATCTCCATGGGTTGGCCCACCAACATGGTCAACTCGTTGGTCAGTGCTCGCTTCCTGGAGATCGCTGTCTCGAGTGGGTTGTCCTCCGGCAACTCTTTGGCTAGTGCTCCAGGATCCATCAATGAACTGACAAACAAAAAGCAATCGAAAGGAAACCACAATCGCAATGAAAACGGGAAAAGAATAGGCTGTGAGAATCGGTCGGTGCTTCACAAAAAGAAGGTTCTTGGAATGAAAATATAGCAGCATCACTGATTCGCCCACCTTTCCTTCGTCGGTACAGAAGAAAAATGGCAGAAGTGAGTAGCCTGGAGTGAGGTTTTCTTCAAGAAAGGGGAGAAAGGGCTTCAACGAGCGTTCCAGTGAAATGATGGTTGCTTCGTCTAGTCCAACTTCGAGGCCACTTAACCACTGCTGGTAAAGGTGGGTTTTGTGATATGACGGGTCATGACGGCCACACCGGGGTGACCGGTGAGTCTCGACTGTAGCACCTCGCTGTGATTTGGTGGATGGCACGCGGGCCCGGATGCTTTGATGTCCCGCATGTAGATAGAGTGGCTAGTCATATAGGAGTGCCTCAATATTGTGAATCCGCGACCAAGGTGGAGAGGATGAAACGAGAGAAACTACGTAATTAATGCATGAGTTTAATTAGGGTATTTTTGTAAAGTACGAGATGCATTCCTCCAATCACAAAATGCTTGGTTGATGAGATTTGAGAATTTGAGCCCAGTACTGCACGCGGTGAAATCTCTAGGGCCTCATTCGGTTTGGAGGATTTTTGTAGGAAAAACATAGGAACAATGATTCCGGAGGAGAATTTCCTATATATGCATTCGGTTTGTAGGAAATGCGTACAGGAATTTCGTAGGAATACTAGTCATTTCCTATGTTTTTTGAGAAATTATAACAGTCCACTCAAAGCTCATTTTTGCGTGTAGGAAACGAGGCAAGTCAATTCCTTAGAGATTGGCAAGTGCCATCCTTATCAAATTCCTATACTACTCCTAGTTCCTACGTTTTGATTTCCTCCAAACCGAATGAGCCCTAGAATGGCAAATACTCCTTTCCAGTTTACATGGCTATACTAGCAAGTACTAGAACTACAATAGTGGGCTCAAATAGCAATTTTGTCTCATGCAAGAGCCTGGCTATATGCGTGCTCCAAGGCTCTGCACCACGCCCCACCCCTACACAAAGACTGCCACGCGAGCGTTCGCAACTGCCACGTTTGGGTTGCGCTTGGCTCTTTGCCTCTTCGAGAAGACGAACAATGATGTTACTACTACTTCTACAGTAGTATCGAATCCACTGTTGCATGTCCATCCACCGCGTGTGGGAGGGATAGCCACCGCGCGCATGGGCGAGGGAGAAGGCGTGTAGTAGTAAAATCAAGCTTCTCCTCGTTGTACGAGTTGACGCGACACATCATAGCACTGGCCCCACATGTTTGCCTCTAAACTTGGCTGAAAGACCCGCAGTGTACAATACTCCATTTGCTGCAACCTCTAACATTTACCCCACCACAAATTAAAATATATATTCCTGTCTTGACCAGATGAGCGTGCAAACTAGAATCACCAGGATGACAGGTAGGGCCACAAGATTATTTTAATAAAAGAAAGCATGGAGCCGACCCCAACGATTTTAAGCTTACAAGCACGGTACACGCTATCCTAGACTACTCTACACATGAAACTGCCATACGAGCGTCCGGGCTGCGTTTGGCTCTTCGCCTCTTCGGGAAGTCGAACAATGATGGAGTACTACTGCAGTGGAGGAGTACTACAGTATGCTTCTGGCCATCTGACACCGATTGAACTGCTGCATGTCCACCGCGTGCGGGAGGAGAGCGTGTAGCGAACGAAAGCTTCTCCTAGTCCTGCCAGCCACCACGCTCATGGCGAGGGAGGGACGCAGCTTCATTGACTTACTGCTCCTGCCTTTGCGTCTATGACAGGTGGGCCCAACAGGTCGGTGGCCCACCTGTCATGCAGCCAAAGGCAGGTGCGGTTAAGGCGAGAGGGCGTTGTAGTAATCAAACTTCTCGGTCTTGTACGAGTTGACGCGACACATCAAAGCACTGCACTCGATATATTTCAATAATTTGTGTTTACCGATGCATTAGTTACTCCCTCCGTTCCTAAATATAAGTCTTTTTAGACATTTCAAATGGACTACAACATACGGATGTATGTAGACATATTTTAGAGTGTAGATTCACTCATTTTGCTTCGTATGTAGTCACTTGTTGCAATCTCTAAAAAGACTTATTTTTGGAAACGGAGGGAGTACAACGCATGCATGCATGCCGTGACTTTCCTTTTGATACTTGCATGTGTTGATTTGATGCACCTTGCCAAATTTTGACTATAAATTTAACTAACCAAATGTTCATGCATGTCACAAAAAATTACGGGGCTGTTTGGATTGTGACTATGTTTGTCTTATGTTGCCACATTATTTTTGCACACTTGCCTAACTTGAGTTGCTCAAATTGTTAGAACCACTTTGGCTTGCCTAAGGGAATCTTGCCATACTTTTGTGTCTATGACATGTGGGGTTCACTGCTAATAAAAAAAATTCTTGTCTTAGGTGTGGCTAGAACCAAACACCCACCTAACTTGGTCAAATTTGCCTAAGGTAAGGTGTGGCAAAGTGTGGCAATATGTGGCTGGAAACCAAACAACCCCTACATCATTGAAAGCTATGTTCAAATACGAATCAAACGATATAATTTTTGTTAACATGCACTAACATTTTGTCAGTTAAATCTTTGGTCAAAATTTAGCACCAATTACAAAGGGGCCCAATAAATATTGTACTCTCACATTTTGTTTTGAGGATACTCCCACATACTCCATCCGTTCCCAAATATAAGTCTTTTTAGAGATTCTAACAAGTGACTACATACGGAGCAAATGAACGAATCCATACTTTAAAATATGTCTACATACATCCGTATGTTGTAGTCCATTTGAAATGTCTAAAAAGACTTATATTTAGGAACGGAGGGAGTAGAAAATATAAATAATAATGCATGTTGGGGCAGCCCACGTTTCCGATAATTTTAGCCGTGGGCTTGTTCACAATTTTTACGAGGGGTGGTTGTTCATTTAATGGAGGGTCTTGTACCAGACTTGAACGATACAAAGCGCGACCTGGCACACCGTAACACCACTTGGAATAAGCGGGTAGCTATCTCAAAAAACAATCAACAACTAAAAAAACGGCGACCTGGCACGTACACAATTTTAAACGATTGTTTTGATGGAGTGAAAAAGGAAAACTACCCCACTACGTATATATAGGCCGGAGCCTCCGCGCTTGCTTGCTAGGGTTGCTCTATTCACACACTCTCATCCTCTCCAGATCTAAACAAGATAGCGGTGGTAACACTGTCTTTCTCCCTTCAAAAAACACTGTCTTTCTATCCTCACCGCTGGTTACAGATCCGGACGTATCCCCCTCCGCCGGTGAAGGGGAGGAGGGGCAGCGTTTAGGCCGTCGTCGACAGCGAGGGAGGAGACCCACTGCCGGCCGCACCGTTATCTCTGGCCGAGCGCCGGCGCGGGAGGTCCTCCGATCCCTTCGTCGTTGCCCTAGTGTGGGCGGATCCGGCCTCCCGCCGCCCACCTATCCACATCCCGACGACCTTCAGGTATATCTTCCTTCGAAACCGCCGTAGCTCTACTTCCCCAGCTCGCTACGTCGCTGCATGTGCATCATTTTCTGCCTCTCAGCCCCTCTCGATCGGATGGTCCAACGTCACCTATTTTTCTTCTTCTATTGTTAGAGGTAAAGCTACTTCATGGAGTCGAATCTTGTACTTGGTTCAAACAAGAAATAAAGTGGGGGTGGGGGAATTTAGTATGTGCATCGGACTTGGTACAAACAGGAATGATAGGGGGTGAAAGTAGTACAGACTGGTCATCCAATCGGTCTCTTGGTCGAAAAGGGAAATATAGGGGAAATGTTGTACACAGTGGTATGACCAGGACTAGATTTGATATCCACACATAAGATGGCTGCATGCATCATTATGATGCAGAAGCCGGGGGCACGCCTCCATTTGAAAAAAAACATAGGAGTAGGTGGCTAGAGTGAACAAAAATGGGACCAACCCAGATATGTTTCTTGGATGTTTGTTTCTCGGGGCAACAGACTCTGAATCACCACTTTATGCCCCGGTTTAGGTACATGGTGCTGGACTGCTGGTGCACCCACTGTCCCATGCCCTTATACCAAATATTTAGCTGCTATTAATCTAATGCCCCTGGTAAAATGAAGCCATGCCACTGTTATAAGCCAAGACAAGTTTAGCCAAATGTTTTTGCCTGTAATTGTTTGAGACTCTGACTGTTTCCTCTGTAGCTATTTGTGCAAACAGGCATATCCATTTCACCTGGTTGCTGTTGTGACCTTTTGGTGCACTGCACAAAACACTTCTTAAAAGAAGTGACTTTGTGTTGTTTAACTGGAATGTCAGAATGGAACAGTTGGTTCATTTCGGTGGAACTGCACAAAGGGAGATCTGTGTTCCAATCCTCATCATCCATATTGGCACCATAACCTTCCTTTAGGCAAGAATGATATTTAATGCATGTGTTCATCTCTATTTTGCGACTGCCATGAGAAAATAATGCTATTGTTTACTAGTACACTTGTACTCCCTCACTGACAAAACCAATTCTGAAATAGAAGGCCAATCATGTACTTGGTTTCACCAACTGGTGAGGAGAAAGAGAAACAGAGCATGAAGAGGAAGAAGAAGAAGAATAAACAGTGCCAAGGTGATATTGCTGAAGCCGAGGCCTCAGTCGAGGCCATTCAAGGGCTCCGGCAACGTCTACCTTACATGTGAGACGATCCTCCAGGGAGCCCTTCCACTTCTGCGTATTGTCCATGATGAATTTGATGCTACTGTTAGAGTAATATGCTAATGTCTTTCTATCCTTTCTCACTAAGCTAATGAAGGTTTCACCTTGTTCCTACTTGTGCAAACAGGGATCATGTTGTGCCAATCATACATTTTAGTGGAACTACACAAGACAATACAATGAACTGTATCCCAGCCAGTGCTTTAACTCTGCTGGAAGTTCTTGATAATCTTTCGATATAATCTCAGCACTGGTAAACAAGAGTGATTTCAACCATACATTTGAAGTGCACAAAAATATATACTATTGAGTGATTCCAGTGAGTGCTTTATCATCTCTTCTGGGACTACATGAATAAGCTTTTTTGCTCAGGTTGGTACCGGCCTATGGCCTTCATCCATATTAGTTTGCTGTCATCTCTATTTGTATCGTGCTACTGTCATGAGAAACTCCTTTATCTTTGCACGTTAAAGTTTTGCAACCTATGATACATGGCAATGCTTTGAGTGTTGAGCTAATTGGCACTGATTAAATAAACAAATACCTCTCTTTAAGCAAGACTACTATGTTGCTAACTTTACCCATTAAGATAATGAGGGTGCTTCTATTTGTTAGTGTATGTTTCATCAACTAGTCCCACTATTACAGTAATCTCACTCTCTCAATATATGTGCCAACAGGGATGCTCGATTTTGGTGGAACTGCACAAAAACTTTGGGTGCTTCATTGCCTCGACAGCTTCCTTCCTTTCCTGTCAGTCGCTAATCTCGGCTTGCATTCTTCCTTTGCTGTCAGTCGCTTGGCTTATCTCGGCTTCCAGTCAAAGGAAATAGTAATTGATATGCTACCTCACACAGGTTGGTACTGGTCTTTATCCTGATTATTGTGCTTGTCATATGTATTGGTAATTTGGTATTGTGCTACTGTTTGCCGATTTCATAAAGGAGTAACTTGGAGCCTGAACTCGCAGGCAAATCATTACATTGGGTGATTTCAGTAGAACTGCACAAAAAGATCAGATGGACAGGTACTTATGCTGCTGCTATGTACTCCAAAGTTCACTCAGACAAGCATCGATGTTGACAAGAAGAAGTGCCTATATTCATTCGAGTATCAACCTGGCGTCAACCAGTTGTCAAACTCCAAGTATTAGGAGAGTGAACGCCAAAAATATTGCTTGGCGCATAGCCCAGAAAAACGCAGTCCAGTCTTTGGTCCCAACTTGTGCCTTTTGGTTATCGGCACATATGGTAGCGAACTGTATGGCATGGAGTCTAAAGATTCCAGACAAGTTGGTTGACGCGTATATTCATCTGGCACTTAATCAGTCTGCACGCCAGGGATGCTCCATTTCAGTTGAACTGCACAAAAAATTTGGGTGGTTCATTTTCTCAACCGCCTCCTTTCTTGTCTGCAATGTAGAATTTTGGCGAGCTCCAGGACCAAGATGAGCCAGTAAACTAGTTGGATGAAAGTAGTGGCCAAGTTGCTCAAACCTCCCTCGGCACGAGGCCACTATTTGAGGATAAACCTACAAGCAAAGTTCAGATTGTCTGTGCTGCCTCTTATGTACTCGAAAGTTTACTCGTACAAGCATTAATTTTAGCAAGAAGTACCTCCGACTGAACACCATTTACCAGTCTATACCCTAGGAAATTAAAGTTCGTCCATGGATGATATTTGCTGTGATCTCAATCATTTGGATGCATAAACATACTGAACATGTGTATTTCTGAATCTTTTTTGTGAATTATCTATGAATATTGTCGTGTGATCTATCAATCATTTGGATGCATAGACATGCTAAACTTATGTATATATGAATCTTTTGAGTTGTTGATTGTGAATGTTGGCTATGAATATGAACGTGTCCTGTGAACCTGAGTTTGATACGAATGTTTACCTTTTCTGTTGTACTTGTGTGTGAACTTGTTAGTATGCCTATTGTGGGATTTGTGACATGTGGGTGTCAACGGCACACCTTCTTCCCGAGAAGAATTGCACCTGCTTTATTAGGGTAGCAACGGCGCATCAGCTCTTTTTAATCTTTTTGCTCTGTCTTCCCCTCCCCCGCTCAACCCCTGCCGTAATGTTTTCGGCCTCAAAACAAACATAGTACTGTGTTGTTTTTGGGGCTTGATGAAAAATCGAGTGCTGGTTTCTGTAGGTTGGCCCGCCCAGCAAATGGGTTGCTGGTCCACCACGGACTGGGAGGCTAAAAATACAAGTTGTATGGTGCAGAGGCAAGTAAAAAAACACCATCGAGAGCCATCCACTGAAGAAGAAAAATCACTCCTGATGTGCTTCTTCAGTCGCGCCGCCCGCCCCCTCTTTAATCCAGTTCGCTCGGGGATCTAGCCGGTATCATTTTTTTCCAGAGGGCGAACAAGTATCAGCTAGGCCTAGGTTTTGTTTTTTAACATGCGTAGCCCACGACATACGGAGACAGTGGTTTCAACTTATTTTTTGAGGTCCATACTGGCCTATGGGCTTTTTCTTAAAGATTGGCAACCCAATGTATTTTTCTTAGTAAAACGCAGATCTCTGTTCTATTTATCTATATATAAGAATAATAATGCTGTCTCCAATTTATGTTTTCCCTTCTAACCACATTATATATATTTATATCATTACTATTATCGTATATTTTATAGAGACTTATATATACATTATAAAAACATCCCACGTGTTATTAACTTATAAAAGTAAATGTTTAAGAGAAATTGGGAAGGAAAATCCTGGTTGTTTTTGACTCACGGGCAAGGAAAATCCTGGTGATTGCGTACAAAAGCTTGCAAAGATTTTAAGGACCAATGTAATAATAACGCGCTCATTTTTATTTTGAGCAATAACTCGCTAATTTGTTAATTTTATATATAAAAAATGTGCCACTCCAGTTTATTTTTTGATATTAATTGCTCCTTCTAACCTAACATTATATATAGAACGAGCCCAGCTAATTCGTGTATTTCAAGAAAGTGCAAATGGGCTGGGATTTCTTAGAAAATATAAATGGGCCGCATTGACGCGAAAAATTATTTTTTCACCCAGCCCAGCAAATGGACAAAACATGGGTTAAATATATGCCACATTTTTGCAAACTGACATGTGGGCCAATAGGTCGAAGCCTACGCAGGGCGTTGTCAACTTGGTCAACAAATGATTATGACATCCACAGCCATTGGACTTATATCCAACGGCCGGCATGCACCTTCAATCTCTCGTCTTCTTCGCTCCAGTTTATTTTTTGATATTAATTGCTCCTTCTAACCTAACATTATATATAGAACGAGCCCAGCTAATTCGTGTATTTCAAGAAAGTGCAAATGGGCTGGGATTTCTTAGAAAATATAAATGGGTCGCATTGACGCGAAATTATTTGTTCACCCAGCCCAGCAAATGGACAAAACATGGGTTAAATATATGCCACATTTTTGCAGGCTGATATGTGGGCCAATAGGTCGAAGCCTACGCAGGGCGTTGTCAACTTGGTCAACAAATGATTATGACATCCACAGCCATTGGATTTATATCCAACGGCCGGCATGCACCTTCAATCTCTCGACTTCTTCCTCCAGCGTCGCCGGGACCGCCTGGTCCGGCCTCCGGTGGCTAGCAGCTCTGCTTAGCACGCATCGCTGCGAAGCACTACCCCATCGCCGGCCTGGCTATCCCTCCACCCCTCCACACCTCTTGTTATTCTCCACCGACTGCAGCCCCACGCCGCACCAGAACCAGTTATAACCATTCTCCTCATCTCAATCTGCGACTCCACTGCCGCGTCTTCCCATCTCCGGCTTGTTCCCGTCCGGGGCCTCGCCGTCGTCCATCGCCTCGCTGCGCTCGGTGCGGCGTGGTCAACAAACAAGAGTCATTGGAAGAGGACTGTACGTGGAGAGCCTGACGGCTGGAACCCACGAGGTCCATGGTCGCATGCAAGGAAAGTTCCTCCTTATTAGGCTCAAAAAAAATGTTTCCTCCCCCCTGACAGCTGGGACCCACCGGTTGTATCTTCGCACGGAATGAAGTGCCTCCTTGTTATGCGAAAAAAATTATTCCTCCCGTTGACAGCTGGGACCCGTCAGATTTGGTGGCTGACTTGTGGGCCTACTAAGCGGACGTGTATGCAGGGCTTTGTCAACTTAATCAACAAATGATTCTAGCAGCTGGACCTTTGGATGTTAATCCAACAGCCGTGCTCCTTCCTCAACCTCTGTTCTTGCTCCTGTCTCCCGTGGGCGGCACCGCGGCAGTGCTGCCGCGAACCCGAACCAGTCAAGTTTCCCACTCCTCTCCATCTGCAACTCCACTGCCGCGTCTTCCCCTTCTCCGGGTCGTTCCAGTCTGGGGCCTCACCGTCGTCCACCGGCCTTGGTGCGCTCGGCACGGTGCGGTCAACGTGGTCAACAACCAAGAGTCATTGGAAGACGACTGTACGTGAGAGGCTGACAGTGGGGACGCTGTTGGAAATATGCCCTAGAGGCAATAATAAAATGGTTATTATTGTATTTCCTTGTTCATGATAATTGTCTATTATTCATGCTATAATTGTATTAACCGAAACCGTAATACATGTGTGAATACATAGACCACAACATGTCCCTAGTAAGCCTCTAGTTGACTAGCTCGTTGATCAATAGATGGTTATGGTTTCCTGACCATGGACATTGGATGGCATTGATAACGGGATCACATCATTAGGAGAATGATGTGATGGACAAGACCCAATCCTAAGCATAGCACAAGATCATGTAGTTCGTTTGCTAAGAGCTTTTCTAATGTCAAGTATCATTTCCTTAGACCATGAGATTGTGCAACTCCCGGATACCGTAGGAATGCTTTGGGTGTACCAAACGTCACAACATAACTGGGTGGCTATAAAGGTGCATTACAGGTATCTCCGAAAGTGTCTGTTGGGTTGGCACGAATCGAGATTGGGATTTGTCACTCCGTATGACGGAGAGGTATCTCTAGGCCCACTCGGTAATGCATCATCATAATGAGATCAATGTGACTAAGGAGTTAGCCACGGGATCATGCGTTACGGAATGAGTAAAGAGACTTGCCGGTAACGAGATTGAACAAGGTATTGGGATACCGACGATCGAACCTCGGGCAAGTAACATACCGATAGATAAAGGGAATTGTATACGGGATTGATTGAATCCCCGACATCGTGGTTCATCCGATGAGATCATCGTGGTTCATCCGATGAGATCATCGTGGAACATGTGAGAGCCAATATGGGTATCCAGATCCCGCTATTGGTTATTGGCCGGAGAGGTGTCTCGGTCATGTTTGCATGGTTCCCGAACCCGTAGGGTCTACACACTTAAGGTTCGGTGACGCTAGAGTTGTTATGAGAAATAGTATGTGGTTACCGAAGGTTGTTCGGAGTCCCGGATGAGATCCCGGACATGACGAGGAGCTCCGGAATGGTCGAGAGGTGAAGATCGGTATATTGGACGAAGGGTATTGGAGTCCGGAATTGTTCCGGGGGTACCAGGCTATGGCCAGCATGTTCGAAAGGGGTTTCGGAGGCCCCGGCAAGCGTTGGGGGCCTTATGGGCCAAGGGGAAGGGGCAAACCAGCCCACTAAGGGGCTGTGCTCCCCTCCCAACCCCTCTCACATAACCAGGAGAGGTGGGGGCGCCACCCCTAGGGCAGCCGCCCCTCCCGGCTTGGGGGGCAAGTTTCCTAGGGGGTGGGGGCGCCCAAACCCATCTAGGGTTTCCCCTGGCCGCCGCCTCCTCCCCTAGATCCATCTAGAGGGGCCAACCCCCTCTCCCCTTCCCCCTATATATAGTGAGGGGGTGGGAGGGCAGCCGCACCCCTTGCCTGGTGCAGCCCTCTCCTCCTCCAACTCCTCCTGCTCCTCCGTAGTGCTTAGCGAAGCTCTGCCGGAGAACCACGAGCTCCATTGCCACCACGCCGTCGTGCTGCTGGAGTTCTCCCTCAACTTCTCCTCTCCCCTTGCTGGATCAAGAAGGAGGAGACGTCCCCGGGCTGTACGTGTGTTGAACGCGGAGGCGTGGTCCGTTCGGCGCTAGATCGGATCTTCTGCGATTTGAATCGCCGTGAGTACGACTCCATCAACCGCGTTCTTGTAACGCTTCCGCCTAGCGATCTTCAAGGGTATGAAGATGCACTCCCTCTCTCTCGTTGCTAGCATCTCCTAGATTGATCTTGGTGACACGTAGGAAAATTTTGAATTATTGCTACGTTCCCCAACAGTGGCATCATGAGATAGGTCTATGCGTAGATTCTATGCACGAGTAGAACACAAAGTAGTTGTCGGCGATGATTTGTTCAATTTGCTTACCGTTACTAGTCTTATATTGATTCGGCGGCATTGTGGGATGAAGCGGCCCGGACCAACCTTACACGTACACTTACGTGAGACAGGTTCCACCGACTGACATGCACTTGATGCATAAGGTGGCTAGCGGGTGTCTGTCTCTCCCACTTTAGTCGGATCGGATTCGATGAAGAGGGTCCTTATGAAGGGTAAATAGCAATTGGCATATCACCGTTGTGGATTTTGCGTAGGTAAGAAACGTTCTTGCTAGAAACCCATAGCAGCCACGTAAAACATGCAACAACAATTAGAGGACGTCTAACTTGTTTTTGCAGGGTATGCTATGTGATGTGATATGGCCAAAAGGATGTGATGAATTATATATATGTGATGTATGAGATTGATCATGTTCTTGTAATAGGAATCACGACTTGCATGTCGATGAGTATGACAACCGGCAGGAGCCATAGGAGTTGTCTTAATTTATTGTATGACCTGCGTGTCAATGAAAAACGTCATGTAATTACTTTACTTTATTGCTAACCGTTAACCATAGTAGTAGAAGTAATAGTTGGCGAGACAACTTCATGAAGACACGATGATGGAGATCATGGTGTCATGCCGGTGACGAAGGTGATCATGCCGCGCCTCGAAGATGGAGATCAAAAGGCGCAAGATGATACTGGCCATATCATGTCACTTTATGATTTGCATGTGATGTTTGTCATGTTTACATCTTATTTGCTTAGAATGATGGTAGCATAAATAAGATGATCCCTCACTAAAATTTCAAGAGATGTGTTCCCCCTAACTGTGCACCATTGCGAAGGTTCGTTGTTTCTAAGCACCACGTGATGATCAGGTGTGATAGATTCTAACGTTCGCATACAATGGGTGTAAGCCAGATTTACACATGTGAAACACTTAGGTTGACTTGACGAGCCTAGCATGTACAGACATGGCCTCGGAACACAAGAGATCGAAAGGTCGAACATGAGTCGTATAGTAGATACGATCAACATGAAGATGTTCACCGATGATGACTAGTCCGTCTCACGCGATGATCGGACACGGCCTAGTTGACTCGGATCATGTATCACTTAGATGACTAGAGGGATGTCTATCTAAGTGGGAGTTCATTAAATAATCAGATGAACTTAATTATCATGAACATAGTCAAAAGGTCTTTGTAAATTATGTCATAGCTTACGTTTTGGTTTTACTGTTAAGATATGTTCCTAGAGAAAATTTAGTTGAAAGTTGATAGTAGAAATTATGCGGACTGGGTCCGTAAACTGAGGATTATCCTCATTGCTGCGCAGAAGGCTTATGTCCTTAATGCACCGCTCGGTGTGCTGAACCTCGAGCGTCGTCTGTGGATGTTGCGAACATCTGACATACACGTTTTGATGACTACGTGATAGTTCAGTGCGTAATGCTAACGGTTTAGAATTGAGGCGCCAAAGACGTTTTTGAAACGTCGCAGAACATATGAGATGTTCCAAAGACTGAAATTGGGATTTCAGACTAGTGCCCACGTCAAGAGGTATGAGACCTCTGACAAGTTTCTTAAGCCTGCAAACTAAGGGAGAAAAGCTCAATCGTTGAGCATGTGCTCAGGTTGTCTGAGTACTACAATCGCTTGAATCGAGTGGGAGTTAATCTTCCAGATGAGATAGTGATGGTTCTCCATAGTCACTGCCACCAAGCTATTAGAGCTTCGTGATGAACTATAACATATCAGGGATAGACATGATGATCCTTGAGCAACTCGCGATGTTTGACACCGCGAAAGTAGAAATCAAGTAGGAGCATCAATTGTTGATGGTTAGTAAAACCACTAGTTTCAAGAAGGGCAAGGGAAAGAAGGGATACTTCATGAAACGGCAAATCAGTTGCTGCTCTAGTGAAGAAACCCAAGGTTGAACCCAAACCCGAGACTAAGTGCTTCTGTAATGAGGGGAACGGTCACTGAAGCAGAACTACCCTAGATACTTGGTAGATGAGAAGGCAGGCAAGGTCGACAGAAGTATATTGGATATACATTATATTAATGTGTACTTTACTAGTACTCCTAGTAGCACCAGGGTATTAGATACCGGTTCGGTTGCTAAGTGTTGGTAACTCGAAATAAAAAGCTACGGAATAAACGGAGACTAGCTAAAGGTGAGATGACGATATGTGTTGGAAGTGTTTCCAAGGTTGATGTGATCAAGCATCGCATGCTCCCTCTACCATCGAGATTGGTGTTAAACCTAAATAATTGTTATTTGGTGTTTGCGTTGAGCATAGACATGATTGGATTATGTTTATCGCAATACGGTTATTCATTTAAGGAGAATAATGGTTACTCTGTTTATTTGAATAATACCTTCAATGGTCTTGCACCTAAAATGAATGGTTTATTGAATCTCGATCGTAGTGATACACATGTTCATGCCAAAAGATATAAAATAGTAATGATAGTACCACATACTTGTGGCACTGCCATTTGAGTCATATTGGTATAAAACGCATGAAGAAGCTCCATGTTGATGGATCTTTGGACTCACTCGTTTTTGAAAAGATTGAGACATGCGAACCATGTCTATTGGTAGATATGCATGAAGAAACTCCATACAGATGGATCGTTTGGACTCACTTGATTTTGAATCACTTGAGACATGCAAATCATAACACATGGGCAAGATGACTGAAAGGCCTCGTTTTCAGTAAGATGGAACAAGAAAGCAACTTGTTGGAAGTAATACATTTTGATGTGCGCAGTCCAATGAGTGCTGAGGCATGCAGTGGATATCGTTATGTTCTTACTTCACAGATGATTTGAGTAGATGCTGAGTGTATTTACTTGATGAAACACAAGTCTGAATTATTGAAAGGTTCAAGTAATTTAGAGTGAAGTTGAAGATCGTCGTGACAAGAGGATAAAATGTCTGTGATATGATCATAGAGATGAATATCTGAGTTACGAGTTTGGCACACAATTAAGACATCGTGGAAATTGTTTCACAACTAATACCGCCTGGAACACCATAGTGTGATGGTGTGTCCGAACATCATAACTGCACCCCATTGGATATGGTGCATACCATGATGTCTCTTATCAAATTACCACTATCGTTTATAGGCTAGGCATTAGAGACAACCGCATTCACTTTAAATAGGGCACCACGCAATTCCGTTGAGACGACACCGTATGAACTATGGTTTAGAGAAACCTAAGCTGTCGTTTCTTAAAAGTTTGGGGCTGCGACGCTTATGTGAAAAAGTTTCAGGCTGATAAGCTCGAACCCAAAGCGGATAAATGCATCTTCATAGAATACCCAAAACTGTTGGGTATACCTCCTATTTCAGATCTGGAAGCAGAAGTGATTGTTTCTAGAAACGGGTCCTTTCTCGAGGAAAAGTTTCTCTTGAAAGAATTGAGTGGGAGGATGGTGGAGACTTGATGAGGTTATTGAACCGTCACTTCAACTAGTGTGTAGCAGGGCACACGAAGTTGTTCCTGTGGCACCTACACCAATTGAAGTGGAAGCTTATGATAGTGATCATGAAACTTCGGATCAAGTCACTACCAAACCTCGTAGGTCGACAAGGATGCGTACTACTTTAGAGTGGTACGTAATCCTGTATTGGAAGTCATGTTGCTAGACAACAATGAACCTACGAGTTATGGAGAAGCGATGGTGGGCCCAGATTCCGACGAATGGCTTGAGGCCATAAAATCCGAGAGAGGATCCATGTATAAAAACAAAGTATAGACTTTGGAAGAACTACTTGATGGTCGTAAGGCTGTTGGGTCCAGATGGATTTTAAAAGGAAGACGGACAATGATGGTAAGTGTCACCATTAAGAAAGCTCGACTTGTCGTTAAGATGTTTTCCGACAAGTTCAAGGAGTTGACTACTATGAGATTTTCTCACTCGTAACGATGCTAAGAGTCTATTGGAATTATATTAGCAGTTACTGCATTATTTATGAAATCTTGCAGATAGGATGTCAAAAACATTGTTTCCTCGACGATTTTCTTGAGGAAAGGTTGTATGTGATACAACCAGAAGTTTTGTCAATCCTGAAAGATGCTAACAAGTATGCAAAGCTCCAGCTATCCTTCTAAGGACTGGAGTAAGCATCTCGGAGTTGGAATGTATGCTTTGATGAGATGATCAAAGATTTTGGGTTTTTACAAAATTTATGAGATACTTGTATTTCCAAAGAAGTGAGTGGGAGCACTATAGAATTTTTGATGAGTATATGTTGTTAACATATTGTTGATCAGAAATGATGTAGAATTTTTGGAAAGCATACAGGGTTATTTGAAAAGTGTTTTTCAATGGAAACCTGCATTAAGCTACTTGAACATTGAGCATCAAGATCTATAAGGATAGATCAAAAATGCTTAATAGTACTTTCAAATGAATACATACCGTGACAAGATTTTGAAGGAGTTCAAAATAGATCAGCAAAGAAGGAGTTCTTGGCTGTGTTACAAGGTGTGAGTATTGAGTAAGACTCAAGACCTGACCACGGCAGAAGAGAGAGAAAGGACGAAGGTCGTCCCCTATGCTTTAGACGTAGGCACTACAGTATGCTATGCTGTGTACCGCACCTGAAGTGTGCCTTCATGAGTTAGTCAAGGGGTACAATAGTGATCCAGGAATGGATCACATGACAGCGGTCGAACTTATCCTTAGTAACTAGTGGACTAAGGAATTTTCTCGATTATGGAGGTGGTAAAAGAGTTCGTCGTAAAGGGTTACGTCGATACAAACTTTGACACTAATCAGGATGACTCTGAGTAGTAAACCGGATTCGTATAGTAGAGCAGTTATTTGGAATAGCTCTAAGTAGCGTGTGGTAGCTGCATCTACAAGATGACATAGAGATTTGTAAAGCACACACGGATCTGAAATGTTCACACCCGTTGACTAATAACCTCTCTCACAAGCGAGATATGAACAAACCCCATGGGTGTTGGATTCATTACAGTCACATAGTGATGTGAACTAGATTATTGACTCTAGTGCAAGTGGGAGACTGTTGGAAATATGCCCTGGAGGCAATAATAAAATGGTTATTATTGTATTTCCTTGTTCATGATAATTGTCTATTGTTCATGCTATAATTGTATTAACCGGAAACCGTAATACATGTGTGAATACATAGACCACAACATGTCCCTAGTAAGCCTCTAGTTGACTAGCTCGTTGATCAATAGATGGTTATGGTTTCCTGACCATGGACATTGGATGTCATTGATAACGGGATCACATCATTAGGAGAATGATGTGATGGACAAGACCCAATCCTAAGCATAGCACAAGATCGTGTAGTTCGTTTGCTAAGAGCTTTTCTAATGTCAAGTATCATTTCCTTAGACCATGAGATTGTGCAACTCCCGGATACCGTAGGAATGCTTTGGGTGTACCAAACGTCACAACGTAACTAGGTGGCTATAAAGGTGCATTACATGTATCTCCGAAAGTGTCAGTTGGGTTGGCACGAATCGAGACTGGGATTTGTAACTCCGTATGACGGAGAGGCATCTCTGGGCCCACTCGGTAATGCATCATCATAATGAGCTCAATGTGACTAAGGAGTTAGCCACGGGATCATGCGTTACGGAACGAGTAAAGAGACTTGCCGGTAACGAGATTGAACAAGGTATTGGCATACCGACGATCGAATCTCGGGCAAGTAACATACCGATAGACAAAGGGAATTGTATACGGGATTGATTGAATCCCCGACATCGTGGTTCATCCGATGAGATCATCGTGGAACATGTGGGAGCCAATATGGGTATCCAGATCCCGCTATTGGTTATTGGCCGGAGAGGTGTCTCGGTCATGTTTGCATGGTTCCCGAACCCGTAGGGTCTACACACTTAAGATTCGGTGACGCTAGAGTTGTTATGAGAAATAGTATGTGGTTACCGAAGGTTGTTCGGAGTCCCGGATGAGATCCCGGACATGAGGAGGAGCTCCGGAATGGTCCAGAGGTGAAGATCGGTATATTGGACGAAGGGTATTGGAGTCCGGAATTGTTCCGGGGGTACCAGGCTATGGCCAGCATGTTCGAAAGGGGTTCGGAGGCCCCGGCAAGCGTTGGGGGCCTTATGGGCCAAGGGAAGGGGCAAACCAGCCCACTAAGGGGCTGTGCGCCCCTCCCAACCCCTCTCACGTAACCAGGAGAGGTGGGAGCGCCACCCCTAGGGCAGCCGCCCCTCCCGGCTTGGGGGGGGCAAGTTTCCTAGGGGGTGGGGGCGCCCAAACCCATCTAGGGTTTCCCCTGGCCGCCGCCTCCTCCTCTAGATCCATCTAGAGGGGCCGGCCCCCTCTCCCCTTCCCCCTATATATAGTGAGGGGGTGGGAGGGCAGCCGCACCCCTTGCCTGGTGCAGCCCTCTCCTCCTCCAACTCCTCCTGCTCCTCCGTAGTGCTTAGCGAAGCTCTGCCGGAGAACCACGAGCTCCATTGCCACCACGCCGTCGTGCTGCTGGAGTTCTCCCTCAACTTCTCCTCTCCCCTTGCTGGATCAAGAAGGAGGAGACGTCCCCGGGCTGTACGTGTGTTGAACACGGAGGCGCCGTCCGTTCGGCGCTAGATCGGATCTTCTGCGATTTGAATCGCCGCGAGTACGACTCCATCAACCTTGTTCTTGTAACGCTTCCGCTTAGCGATCTTCAAGGGCATGAAGATGCACTCCCTCTCTCTCGTTGCTAGCATCTCCTAGATTGATCTTGGTGACACGTAGGAAAATTTTGAATTATTGCTACGTTCCCCAACAGACGCACCACGCCCATGGACGCATGCATGCAACTACATCCTTTTTACCCTGAAAAATAATGTTTTGTCCCCCTGACTCCTGGGACCCACCATCTACATCTTCGCACGCAAGGAAGTGCGTCCATATTACGGGCACAAAAAAATGGTTCGCCCCCCTGACTGCTGGGACCCACCAGCTACATCTTCGCACGCAATGAAGTGCCTGACAGTCGGGACCTACCCGGTCGAAGCGTACGTAGCATTGTCATTCTGGTCGCGAACGTGTACGTACATACTGGTCGATGTAGAGGCGCGCACGTAGCATGTACACGTATGTATAGCGACCAGGGTGCAAGAAAGTAAATACGGCCAGGTACGTACATACGGGCGGGGTCTCGAACGCCTACTCGCGCATACGTACGGCCAGGGCTCGTGTACATGGCTGTGGCTGGGTCGGAACGGAGAAACTGCGTCGTCGTCGTGTTCATGGGGAGGCAACGGAATGCGTCGTGTTCATCAGGAGGCAACAGAACACATGCTGTTCATCGGGAGCCAACCGGCTTGGATGGAACAACCGATGGAAACGAGGCCTCGCGTACCGCAGAACGGAGGAAACGGCCTTGTGTTTGACCGGCCATGGTGGAAACGGGATCCTGTTCATCGGGAGGGGTCTGGCGTACCGCAAAACGGAGGAATCGGACCTCCTACGGACGAAAAAGGGTCCTGTTGATCGGGAGGGGTGTGGCGTACCACAAAACGGAGGAAATGGACTTGTGTTGGAGCGCTACGGTCGAAACGGGGGTCCTGTTCATCGGGAGGGGTGTGGTGTACCGCAAAATGGGACTCCACGGGATACTGTTCATCTCCACCGTCGACCTCCTCCAGCCTCCATGGGCTACTGTTCATCCACCGTCGACCTCCTCCAGCCTCCACCTGCGACTGTTCATCCACCGTCGACCTCCTCCAGCCTCCACCTGTGACTGTTCATCCACGGGCTCCTGTTCATCCAGCCTCCACTGCGCTCCTCCACCGGCTACTGTTCAACCAGCCCTCTCCACGGGGGTCCTGTTTAACCACCTGTCGTGGAATTGTCACGTCAGATGTCCTCAAGCTAGGACTTAGTCGTGGAGCCATCGCCGCTAGGAAGCTTAAAGGGGTTAAACGGGACAAGGAACACGAGGGTTTATACTGGTTCGGCCCCTTACGGTGAAGGTGAAGCCTACGTCCAGTCGAGGTGATATTGATTAAGGGTTTCGATGACCAGGGAGCTTAACTGCTATGCCTGGCTCTCGACGAGATCTTTCTTGCCCCTAAACCGCCGCCGGGTCGTCCCTTTATACAGAGAGGTTGACGCCCAGCGGCTCTCAGAGTCCCGGCCGGCTCATAAGAGTGTCCGGCTCGGACTCTCAACTATTCTTGCCTTACACTACAAGTTCTACCATAATGACGGTTGTAACTACGGGCCTTAAGCCATCTCCGGGTCTTAAGCCCATCTTTGGCCCACGGTCTTCAAGCTTGGCGCCGGGCTCTAGGTGATGACCATTATGAGTAACCCGGCCCCTCCGGGCGGGTGACCCTAAGGTTTATATCCTCAACATTAGGCCCCAGATTGATTTGAGCCGGCTCATGTCAATCTTCAATCCTTTCGATAGAAAATCTCAGGCTTATAATTGTGTGAAGGCCATAACCCGGTGTGACGTCATCTTCTGGATTCCGGGTAATCCGCCGTGATGTCATCTTCCATTAAATCCATTTTTTACTCCACCATATCCGCAACGGATCTTATCTTTACTGTCATCCCGAAAATCGAGGCGTTTTTATGGTGAGATAACCGCGCCGTGGCCTCCTCGTTTCTCGCGCCCACTTATGAGCCTCACCTTATAAATAGCCCGGCCCATTGAGCCTCAAGCCACTCGTCTTCCTCCTCTCGCTACTGTTCTCCCGCTCGAGCTCCATCACCGCCGCCGCCGCGGGTCTCCTCGTCCTCACCGACTCCGGCCGCTGCATCAACCTGTTGCGTCCAGAGAGAACGCCGGCGACCTCCGCGACTCATCAGCACCTGTAAGCCCTCGCCACTCCATAGAGTAGATCCGCATTAAGCTCCTGCTGTTCTTCCCGTGTTCTTCACCGTTCTTCACAAGTTCTCAGTAGATTTGATTTTTACCACCTTTCTTGATCTCTGACAGCATAGGACTGCTGCGGTAGTTGTTTCACGCCCGTTTCCAACGCTCATAGATCCTTTCTTACTGCATAAAGGCTCCGTTCAAGCTTATGAACTTCCTCTGCGTCTGTTTTAGGTCTAGAGAACTTTCCCTTTAGTCGACCAGTTTGATCCAAAAAATTTACTGCGATCTGTGAAACTTGTTTTCACCATACTTAGTAAAAAACTGCATCTGCTGAGCTATGGCGGCTTACATTTCCGGCTTAAAGAAGCCACGCATCGTAAAACCTTCCGACTCAAAAAGAAACCACGCGCCGTAGAATTTTCCGGCTCATTTGCAACAAGGCCGTAGACAATTGAATTACTCTCAATGCCTCCAGCGGCTTAGATAACCCGATGCACTTAGATATATGTCATTAGGCCCCTCCATAAGCTGCCACTTTAAACATTGAACTGTAAATTTCCTCCGGCTTATATTTGAACCGGACATTTCCTATTATCGTAGGCTTCCGACTTTCACCATGCCTCCCAAAGCTCCCAAAACACCCATCACGTGCAACTGGTTGAGGTCCAACGTCACTGAAGAAACTTTGGCGGATTTTGTGAAGTCGGGCTACCTGCCCAAAAAGGATGTCATGCCCTACCGTGCCCCTGACCCGTCAGAGGAGAGACCGCAACCAAAGGATGGCGAAGTGGTAATATTTGCGGACCACATGAGCCGGGGCTTCGCACCGCCCGGCTCAAAATTCTTTAGAGACGTGTTGAGCTTTTTTAATCTGCGGCCACAAGACATAGGACCCAACTCTGTGTCAAATATATGCAACTTCCAAGTGTTCTGCGAAGTCTACCTTGGAGAAGAGCCCAGCCTTCTGCTCTTTAGAGAGCTATTCTATTTGAACCGCCAGACTGAGTGCGCCAACGGACCGAGCCTGGAACTTGGCGAAATCTCCATTCAACGCCGGAGAGACTGCCTTTTTCCCTACGCCGAGCCGCCAAGCCACCCAAAGGACTGGAACCAGACGTGGTTCTACTGCCAAGACACTTCGCCGGCTGACGAGAGCCCGCTACCCGGCTTTCGTCCTTCGCGTCTGGAACCAACTCACCCTCTGTCTGACAAGTTGACTCAGGCGGAGCGCCAAGCTCTGATCCCCACCATCAACAAAATCAAGGCTCTCCTGGGGAATGGCCTTAATGGCATTGATCTGGTCCGGGTCTGAATATCGTGGCGGGTGATCCCCTTAAGCCGCCGCCCCGGCTTAATGTGTGAGTACACGGGCTGGAAAGATGACCCCCTACGACACAGCCGCAACGATCTTCGTGAAGACGTTGCTGAAGATATGACCAAGGCCCTCTTGAACGAGAGCTTGGCAGACTGCGGGAAGACCGGCTTAAGCCCCTTCTGCAAGATCAACCCGGCCCCAGCGGTAAGCCGCTGATCTGAACATCTTATTTTCTCCTTTAGATATTTTTTCATCTGAACTTTAAGAAATCTTCATTGTGTTTTTCAGGCTAATGATAAAATTCAGGAAGGTCAAGTATGACCATGAGGCAGCCAAGAAAGCCAGGAAGGCTAAGAAAGCCGCCAAGAGAGCCGCTCCCCGCAAGAAGGGAAGTAGGCCTACTGCTTCAGAGCTGATGCAACTAAGCGACAGCTCTGAGTCAGAGGTAACCCCTAAACCTGTAAGCTCTTGTTGTATTTCTTGCTTATTTCTGTCCACCTTATCAACATTGTTCATCAACAGGATGACACCGGAGCAAGTAACCTGGTGATTGAAGAGGTAATGACACTTTCCTCCGACTCGGAGCCCTTGCCAAGGCTGAAAGTCCGAAGGGTAACCCGGAAAGTAAGATTTTCACATCCTTTAGCTTATCAAGATCCTCAATTTCTTTTGAAGCAACAGATTCATGAGAGCCGGCGGCACACCCGGACCAACAAGAACGCTGACCTCTCCTCCGGCTTACCTGAGGCATCAAGGAAGCGCCGGACCGAGGTTATCTCCAACTTATATCCGTTTCATCCTCTGGCGGGTGTTATACGTCAACCGCTCAACTCTTCTGACTCGAATTATCAGGAAACGTCACCTTCCTCTGGAGACTTGATGCAGTCGAATCTGCCGGCTTTCAAGACCGTACCCGGGTAATGATGATCATCTCTTGCTGTGCTTATCTTTACTCATACTTTTGTACTAACCTCTTGTCCTTTCAGTGCTCAAGCCAAGCTCAGTAAAAGAGCAAAGAAGAATAAGCCGGCGGAGGAGTCGGTCGTGACGGAACCGGAAATTTCCGCTCAAGAGCCGCCAGCCGCCTCTGCTCCTGAAGCCACCGCTCCCACCGACGAGCCAGCCATGGAGACTTCCACCAACCCGGATATCTCCAGCCCGGCTCGGCCAGCCGATGACCCGGACGTGGTAATCACCCGGACGGAGTTTGTTGAGCCGGGGAGACCCACTGCGCTCGCCAAGTGCTCCGCCAAGGAAGAGTTGCTAGAGCGCAGCCGGGCCAATATGAACCTCACCAACTATACAAACTTGAGCGTCGGAGAGATCGTCTCCGGCTATGTGAGTCAGGTGCACAAGAGCCGGGATTTGGAGATCAACATGGTGAATCAGATACAGCAGAAGTCTGAGGTACCGCTCTACTGCTTACTGCATAGTTATCTTTACCATACTAGCCCCCAAGTCGATGACTTATGACTGAATATGTTGTAGACTTAAGTTCCGGCTTACTTCCATGAACCGATAACTTGTAAGTAGAAACGTTCGACATGCATTAGCCCCCAAGTGCCAAGTATCTTTGCTTGGAAAGTGCTTGGGACTTTAAAATTGCATAATAATTGTTCATACTATAACCCGAAAATTGTGCAGGCTGCTTGCAAGAAGTTTGAGGCTGACATCTCCGACCTGAAGACCCGCCTGAGGACGCAGGAAACCGAGACCCGGAAGGCCAACGCCAAATTCGTGTCCAGTATTGCTGCTCAAGAGAAGCTGAAAAAGGACTTTGAAGCTGAACGGAAAGCTTGGGCCGAAGAAAAGGCTACTCTGGTGAGCCGGGCCGAACAGGCGGAAAAGGCTCTGACGGAGAAAACCGCCGAGCTCTCCGGCTTAAAGCGCCACGTGTCACAGATGGTCGCCGCAATCTTTGGTAAATTATTCCACCGGCTTTCCTCAAGTTTATAATCTTTATGTCTCGTAACCTCCATCATTGTCAGCGGCTTATCTTACTCTGTTAAACAGGTCCAAGAAGCGCCAACCTCAACCAAAATGTGCTGACCAATGTACACCGGGTCACAGCGCGCCTTGGCCGTGGTGGCCCTATCCAATGAGGTGCCGACTCACCTGGCGGAAGTTCTTCGCCGGCTTGCCGTTCTTCCTCAGCGTGTCCAAGAGCTGCGACGGGCCTCTGCAAGAGCCGGAGCCATAGCTGCTCTGAGCCGGGCCAAGGCGTTCCTTCCGGAACTAGACCCGGCGGACATTGCCCTTGGCTACCCCAGCTTGAAGGAAGACGGCACCCCCTTCAACCAAAAGGACTTTGCAGCCTGCGTGAAGATCGTGCGCCCGATGGCCACCCTGATTGGAAATGACACGGATCTGACCAAGTACCAGTCGGGTTACGATGCAGAAAATCAGAGGATCCCCACTCCGCGTTACGAAGCCATCAGCTTAGTCCCGCCGACTCGTAAGCACACTTTTTCCCCGGAAATTGACCCGGCCGGGTTAATTGACGAGGAAGCTCAATTTGAAGCTTTGAGCGGCATTGACTGGAAATCGTCAACCTTCCAGGTCTTGGGAACAGCCGGAGGAGCGGAGAGGGATGAGCCGGAAGCTTCGACCCAGCAAGCATCTTAACTCTGTAGGCGGCTTACTTAAACAATGCTTCACCCTTTTGGACTCGACGAGTCTTGTAATAGAATAGGACCAACACTTTAACTTTGCCGTGCCATCGTGCACGTGGTGAATGCTGAATTCCATTGAAGTTGCTTCCTTATATTTCTCCGGTTCATAATTTGATCATTCATTTTCCTTAAGCTCAAATAGTTGCCTTTAACTATCCTGCATAGAAAAAACAAATCACAAGTCTCTAGGCGGTTTACCGCACTGAGAATCGTAGTCTCGTACATATAACCCGGAATAAAGAGTTAAGTCATGAAGAACTGATCCTCAATCATATCCTTGATATAGCCGTAATAACCCGGAATAGCAAGGTTGGTACCTTAATTCCGGTTTACCAGTCTTGATAACGCCAATTGTGTTCGACTAGCACTGTGAATCAAAGTTAAGCTGGCAAAATGAGACCCGTCGTGCATACTATTGAAACAATTAGAAGAACTCGTTGCAAATCAGAAAAGCTTAGGGGCTTCCGGTTCGAATACGACCAGAGACCCGTCCCAAAGGGGTTATGCTAAGATTCGAATGCGATTATATAGCCCCCAGTGGGTGTGGCGATGCCAATCAAGAGGGTACCGACAGCTATGTTCTCTTTGGTTCGAATACGACCCATGTTTGAACAGGAAGCCCCCAAATGACTTTAGGAGTTGTTTAACGACGCTGATTCGAATACGATCCACGTCGGTTCCCAAAGGGGGTTGAGCTATGATTCAAATATGATCAAAGAAAACTCCCCAATGAGCTCGGCACTTTGCCAATCAAATGAGTATCGACAGCTATGTTCTCTTTGGTTCGAATACGACCTATGTTTGAACAGGAAGCCCCCAAGTGACTATATTGCGTGCGGCTAGATTTGAATACGATCATAAGCCGGATCCACCTCCAAGTTACCATGTGATCTTGTAATGGAAACAACACATTTACCTTTGGAGGAGAAAAAGGATAGAGGTCCTGCTTTATTGCTTATCATAATATATACATGGCTTATAGAAATATGTACATCACGAGAGCCGGCGGCTCAAGTGTAATAAGGCCGAAGCTGAGCTATGTTCCACGGCCGACGGGTCTCTTCCTCCGACTTACGGTGGGCGCCAACTGTCGTGGAATTGTCACGGCAGATGTCCTCAAGCTAGGACTTAGTCATGGAGCCATCGCCGCTAGGAAGCTTAAAGGGGTTAAACGGGACAAGGAACACGAGGGTTTATACTGGTTCGGCCCCTTACGGTGAAGGTGAAGCCTACGTCCAGTCGAGGTGATATTGATTAAGGGTTTCGATGACCAGGGAGCTTAACTGCTATGCCTGGCTCTCGACGAGATCTTTCTTGCCCCTAAACCGCCGCCGGGTCGTCCCTTTATACAGAGAGGTTGACGCACAGCGGCTCTCAGAGTCCCGGCCGGCTCATAAGAGTATCCGGCTCGGACTCTCAACTATTCTTGCCTTACACTACAAATTCTACCATAATGACGGTTGTAACTACGGGCCTTAAGCCATCTCCGGGTCTTAAGCCCATCTTTGGCCCACCGTCTTCAAGCTTGGCGCTGGGCTCCAGGTGATGACCATTATGAGTAACCCGGCCCCTCCGGGCGGGTGACCCTAAGGTTTATATCCTCAACACCACCCCTCCACGGGCTACTGTTCATCCAGCCCTCCATCAGCTACTGTTCAACCAGCCCTCCACCGGCTACTATTCAACCAGCCCTCCACGGGGTCCTGTTCATCTAGCCCTCCACGGGGTCCTATTCATCCACCGGCTCGATTGATCGGGGTACTGTTCATCCAGCGGCAACGACCTATACTACCACGGGGTCCTGTTCATCCAACGCCCCACCGGTAACTGTTCATCCAAACCCCCTCAACAACGCTCATTGTTCATCCAAGGAAGGTGGCAGCAGTGTTCGATCGGCTTCAGTTAGCAGCAGTAGCGAAGGAATCACACTCGGGTTCAGTTAACAGCAAGGGATCGATCGATCGCTCGGGTTCAGTAATGCGTAGCCTGCAGTGCAATCGCTCGGGTTCAGTTAGAGCCCGACGCCTCGCTCGGGTTCAGTTAGATCCCAACACCTCGCACCCATGCGCGTACGTGTATGAGAGAAACGCGCATCGCTCGGCCCCCGACCACCCATCGTAACCGGGAACTCCCCGATATTTTCCGCGCCCTCGCTTCTACCACGGTTTTTACCGTCATGGACGACCCAAAGAATGTCATGCAGATGCGTCTCCGGCCCGCCCAGGACGAAAAGCCCATTTTCTGTCATGATTTTTTGTCATAGAAGTAGGAGCCCACCACATCTATGATGATACCGGGTTTGTCACAATTATCGTCATAGAAGTGTCATAAGTATGAAAGAAAAAAATTTCGTTCGGCCCAAAATGTCACGGATGTGTCTTTTTTTTGTAGTGTTGCTATGTTATCGATATTACCATGTTATGTGTTTATGTATACTCACGTTCTTAGACCATGTGATTATTGTGCCTTCACACCGGGTAGTTATTTTGGGGCTGTCGAACGCCATCCGTAACTGGGTGACCATAACGGTAACATTTGGGTACATCAGAAAAGTATGCCAATGGACTCGATAGTTCAAGAGTGGAATTCACTCCTTTGACGATGAAGAGATACTCTTTGGGCCCACCCTATATTATGTTATCCATCATCGTCCGAACAACGGGATAATGGATACCAGAATGCAGAAAAGTAAACAAAATCGGTAACGATGATAACTTTGTATTGCGATCAAGTAGTTGCTTCACAAGGATACCGATAGAAGTCTAGCCAGGTTTTGTTATGTATCGCAAAGCAAAGAGAATTGTGTACGCAAATGATAGGTTCACTTGGTAAAGATCTTTGTGTGTATGTGGGAAATAATATGGGCGCTGCTATTAATTATTGATCGAAAGGTGTTGCAAGTCATGTCCACATATTATCGAACCTGCAGGGTCACACACTTGACAATTAGTGGTTTTATAGAGTACTATGGGGTCATAGGAGAATGAGAGAGGCGCAAAAAAATGTTTCAGAGTGTCTCGGAGGTGCCCGATAAGGTCCTGGAAGGTTCTAGAAGACCCTAGTGGACTACCCCCATGGCTGGCCCAAGTGGTGGCAGCCACATGGGCCCAAGGTGGTGCGCATCCACTTGGCTTGGGATCGAGGGGTGTGTCTAGGGTTGGAAGGGGATATTCCAAGAGAATCTCCCTTCCTGGTGTGTCGGTTCTAGAGGGTTGCCCCTCCTCCAAAACGCAACTCCCTTGGCCACCTATAAGTAAAGGTGGAGGGACAACCCCGCAAACACACAAGTTCGCAAGGTTGTGCCCGCCATCTCTCTCTATGTTGTATCTCTACCATGACGGAAGGCTATTGCTCCTCCCCTAGTTCATCGATAGCTTTATGTCTTGGACGATGGAGTGTTATTGAACAACTGATACGATACACGTACCACAAAGGGGTCGTACTTTTGAATCTCAACCGAGGGAAAAAATCTCGCGGTTGAGAGATAATACCTAGTCGCGAGAATCTGCAAAATCTTCATCGACATCTATGTTGGTGAGATTGATCTTGTCCATGTATCTTCATAGTGTTTCGGGCTTGTTCCTTGGTACAGTAAAAACATTATTTTGTACTACGTTCCCCAACAATTCCGCTTTCCATGTGGGGCATCCGTGCTCCATCTATGACGTCGTGGCTGGCGAAGATGGAGGAGAGGGGATGTTCATAGGGGCGACGCGCGAAGGAAAGCGAAGTAGACTTTGCACATGTGGGAGGAGGAAACCGAGGTAGTGACGGTGAAACATGAGCATCTCGCACACGCCCTGGCAGAAATGAAAGGGAAAATAGCCACAGTAAACCAAAACTTATACACCGGCCGAAACAAATGGCTGAGATTGCCTCAACGGAAGATCGAACGGCTAGAAACGTGCCGAGGGAAATGGCCTGTGAGCATCTCCAACAGGCGCGCAACCGCGCGACGTGCTAAATAAGTTTACAACACCGAAAATATCAACTTTTCGCGCGCCGCAGAGCGCAGGCTCCAGCGGCCGCTGCAAAAAATTGCGCGCGCGCGTCGCTCCAGCAGAAGCGCTAAAATACAGTGTGTGTGATACACATACGTACGCAAAAACAACATAGTTCAACATAGATAGTTCCATAGCGTAGGAGAAAGATCGTGAATGTCGCCTAGAGGGGGGTGAATAGGCGCTTTAAAATAATTACGGTTTAGGCTTGAACAAATGCGGAATAAACCTAGCGGTTAATTTGTCAAGCACAAAACTACAACAACTAGGCTCACCTATGTGCACCAACAACTTATGCTAAGCAAGATAAAAACTACTAGGTGATAGCAAAATATATGACCAGAAACAATATGGCTATCACAAAGTAAAGTGCATAAGTAAAGGGCTTGGGTAAGAGATAACCGAGGCACGCGAAGACGACGATTTATCCCGAAGTTCACACCCTTGCGGATGCTAATCTCCGTTTGGAGCGGTGTGGAGGCACAATATTCCCCAAGAAGCCACTAGGGCCATCGTAATATCCTCACGCCCTCGCATAATGCAAGATGCCATGATTCCACTAAGGGACCCTTGAGGGCGGTCACCGAACCCGTACAAATGGCGACCCTTGGGGGCGGTCACTGAACCCGTACACTTTGGCAACCCTTGGGGCGGTAACAGAACCCGTCAAATTGCTCGGGGCGATCTCCACAACCTAATTGGAGACCCCGACGCTTGCCCAGAGCTTTACACCACAATGATTGAGCTTCGAACACCACCAACCGTCTAGGGCGCCAAAGCACCCAAGAGGAACAAGCTCTAGGGTACCAAGCACCCAAGAGTAATAAGCTACTCAACTTTCACTTCCACGTATCACCGTAGAGAACTCAACCCGATGCAACTAATGCAATGGCAAGGGCACACGGAGTGCCCAAGTCACTCACTCTCAAATCCCACCAAAGCAACAAAAGCTATGGAGGAATATGAGAGGAAGAACAAGAAGGAGAACACCAAGAACTCCAAGATCTAGATCCAAGGCGTTCTCCTCACATAGAGGAGAAAGTGACTCGTGGAAATGTGGATCTAGATCTCCTCTCTCTTTTCCCCCCAAAACTAGCAAGAATCCATGGAGGGATTGAGAGATAGCAAGCTCGGAGAAGGTCAACAATGGAGTAAGAACACGAGCTAAAGGGATAAGGTTCAATGGGGAAGAAGACCCCCTTTTATAGGAGGGAAAAAATCCAACCGTTATCCCCATTCACGGCCCGCAGCGGGCGGTACTACCGCTGGCTGCAGCGGTACTGCCGCTCGGCCCAACGGTACTATCGCTGGGACCTCGCACAGCGCCTAAGGGAGAAGGAACAGAGAGGAGGATCGTTGAGCGGCACTAGTAGCGGTAGTAGGGGCGGTACTACCGCTTACAAGCGGTACTACCGCTCCTACTGCCGCTGAACCCGACACGAGACACGCAGTGTTGGGGAACGTACCATGCAATTTCAAAAAAAATCCTACGCTCATGCAAGATCTATCTACGAGATGCATAGCAACGAGAGGGGGAGAGTGTGTCCACGTACCCTCGTAGACCGAAAGCGGAAGCATTTGTTAATGCGGTTGATGTAGTCGAACTTCTTCTAGTTCCGACCGATCAAGAACCGAACGTACGACACCTCCGAGTTCTGCACAAGTTCAGCTCTATGACGTCCCTCGAACTCTTGATCCAGCAAAGTGTCGAGGGAGAGTTCCTTCAGCACGACGACATGGTGACGGTGATGGTGAAGTGATTCGCGCAGGGCTTCACCTAAGCACTACGAAGATATGACTGGAAGTGTAAACTCTGGAGGGGGGGCGCCGCACACGGCTAACAATTGTTGGTGTGTGTTCTAGCGGTGCCCCCCACATATATATAGGTTGGAGGGGAGGAGAGGCAGCCAAGGGGGCGCCCCAAGTAGGAGGAATCCTACTTGGGGTCCTCCCAATTCGGCCTCCCCCCTTTCCTATTCCTACTCGGAGTAGGAAGCGAAGAGGGGGGAGGGGGAATCCTATTCCCTTTTTCCTTTCCTTCTTCCCCTTTCCTTCTCCAATTTGGCCATCCCATATGGGGGGCGCACCAGCCCCTTTGTGGCTGGTGTGTTTCCCCTCTTGGCCCATAAGGCCCATATCTTTTGCCGGGGGGTGCCCGGAACCCCTTCCGGTGACCCGATAAGTACCCGGTGCATCCCGAAACACTTCCGGTGTCCAAATACCATCGTCCTATATATATCAATGTTTACCTCCCGGCCATTTCGAGACTCCTCGTCATGTCTGTGATCTCATCCGGGACTCCGAACAACATTCGGGCACCAAATCACATAACTCATATAATACAAAATCGTCATCGAACGTTAAGCGTGCGGACCCTACGGGTTCGAGAACTATGTAGACATGACTGAGACACCTCTCCGATCAATAACCAATAGCGGAACCTGGATGCTCATATTGTTTCCTACATATTCTACGAAGATCTTTATCGGTCGAACCATTATGACAACATACGTTATTCCCTTTGTCATCGGTATGTTACTTGCCCGAGATTCGATCGTCGGCATCTTCATTCTTCATACCTAGTTCAATCTCATTACTGGCAAGTCTCTTTATTTGTTCCGTAATACATCATCTTGCAACTAACTCATTAGTTACTTTGCTTGCAAGGCTTATTATGATGTGTATTACCGAGAGGGCCCAGAGATACCTCTCCGATACTCGGAGTGACAAATCCTAATCTCGATCTATGCCAACCCAACAAACACCTTCGGAGATACCTATATAGCCTCTTTATAATCACCCAGTCACATTGTGACGTTTGATAGCACACAAGGTATTCCTTCGGTATCCGGGAGTTGCATAATCTCATAGTCGAAGGAATATGTTTTTGACATGAAGAAATCAATAGCAATAAAGTTGAACGGTCAATATGCTAAGCTAACGGATGGGTCATGTCCATCACATCATTTTCCTAATGATGTGATCCCGTTCATCAAATGACAACACATGTCTATGGTTAGGAAACTTAACCATCTTTGATTAACGAGCTAGTCTATAGAGGCTTACTAGGGACACAGTGATTTGTCTATGTATCCACACATGTATCAAGTTTCCGGTTAATACAATTCTAGCATGAATAATAAACATTTATCATGATATAAGGAAATATAAAATAACAACGTTATTATTGCCTCTAGGGCATATTTCCTTTACGCAGGTCTCGAGTCGAGGCGGTACTAGCGCGGAACCGGAGCCATACTACCGCCTGTGGCCGTGGTTGGTACTACCGCTGTTAAACAACGGTACCACCGCTTGTGGCTTTCGGCGGTACTGCCGCTCTGGGGCCGCGGTACTACCGCTGGCGCCTCCCTTATGCCACTTTCACGAAAACAAGTATACTCCAAGGAAAACCAGAACTACCACAACTTTTGCAAATGAGCTCCGAATTAGGCAAACTCAAGCTTGTTGGATAGATGACGATGAGTAGCATCAAAACGAAGAGGCAGGGGAGGTATGCCTAACATATAGAGGAGTGAACCCTCCAATAGAGAAGAACCGACATAACCTCCAACATCGAAAACATCATAGAAGATGCATGTGAACTCCGTTTTCGATGAACTCGAGCTTGTCATGAAGATGACTATAAGCTCTAAAACTCACAAAGAGAAACACCAAACAAGAACCAAGAAATATGATGCAAGGATGCAATGTTTTGAGCTCTCTACGAACGATACGATCAAGCTACCAACTTGAGAGCCCCCCTTGATAGTGCGGCAATCGATCCTATAACCCGGTCTCTCAACTACCACCATGAGACTGGCAAAATAGAATACCTATCAAAGGCAAACCTTTGCCTTGCGCATGATCCATTTGAGCTAGATGGTGACGATCTTGTCCTCCTCAAGATGGACCAACTTTCTTGATTGCGTCGGGTCGATGAAGACTAGTTGATTGCTCCCCCGTACTCCACTATGGGTGAGCCACGCTTCGGCACATCTTTACAAGTCCATTGTCACCACAATGGACGGCAAGCTTCAAGCACTTGATCTCTTCGTGATGCTCCACTTGACCTTGCACACCGCAATCTTGATGACGATCACCACTTGATGTCATCCTCTCCATGGGTTGTATGATAACTTCCTCTTGACGCAAGCCCATGGAAACATACCTAACCCCACATAGAACTCTCTCGTAGACCATGGGTTAGTACACAAAGCGTAATGGACAATGCTTACCATACTATGGGATCACTTGATCCCTCTCGGTACATCTTCTACGCTTTGTGTGTTGATCAACTTGAATCACTCTCTGTACTTAGTCTTGACCAACCTTCAATCTTTCCAACTCTCTTCATTTGGATGATGTCTTGAAGATAAACATGAATGATCACACAATCTTCTTCTTCAAGACATGCTTGCAATAAGCTTTGTGTATTGATCAACTTGAATCACTCTCTGTACTTAGTCTTGATCAACCTTGACTCTTTCCAACTCTCTTTATTTGGATGATGTCTTGAAGGTAAACATGAATGATCACACAATCTTCTTCTTCAAGACATGCTTGTAATAAGCTCAACACTGACATGACCAACCTTTGGATAATTCCTTAATAGCACCTTGGTCAACTCATAAACTCCTTGAAACCAACACATGGACTTCAAGACATACCTATGAACAAATCCTTCAAATATGACTCAATGCAACTACTCCATAGAGAATGTCATCAATTATCAAAACCACAGATGGGGGCACCACATGTTCTTTCAGTAGGTAGATAAAAAACGATACATAGATGGTTCAACATAGATAGTCCAACAAGATAGTTCATAAACATAGATAGTTCAACTACTCGTCGTCATCCTCCTCCTCCTCCTCCGACTCCGACTCGATGATGTCCTCCTCCGACGTCGTAATGAAGGCGTCAATGTACCCTTGTTCGTTGGAGTCCCAGGTCGACGCTTTTCCAAGCTCGATGTTGAAGAGCGCGTCCGCCTGTCCTCGCGATAGGCGGCTCGCTCCGCCCTCGTCTTCGCCCTCCTTTGCGCGTAGAATTCGCACTCGTTGACGATGTCATGCGGGAAGCGTTGGCGCCACACTGCCATGGCCTCCTCGTCCATCTCAGCGATGCCGAGGCGGCGCTCCCGCCCCTGGTTGTCGCTACAGTCCTCGTCGGTGACAAGCCGCGGGGGAGGCGCGAGCTCCTGCGCCTGCTCCCGCGTCGCCACGTCGAAAAAATTCATCTCCCTACGAGGCCGCCGGAGGCGCCACGCAGCCGCGTCGTAGCGCGGCCGGCCTCGTGGGCGGTGTTGAAAGTGTCGAGGCCGAGGCACATCTTGCCGGACCGGATCTCGGCGGAGAAGGCGCTGAAGGGGCGCACGCGGATGCCGCGGTAGCCCGAAGTTCCCCGGCGGCGTGACGGCATGATGGCGCGGCGGCGGCGAGGCGAGAAAGAGCGGGGAGAGAGCGTCAGATGGCGCGTGGCGAAGTGGAGAGCGGTGGAGGGCGCGTGGCGGGCGCTGGATTTATGAAGCGCGCCGGACGCCACAAGCCAAAACTAGCGCGCGCCGGCCGCTTTTTTGCGCGTCGGCGCGCACTAAAAGCCACCTTTACCGCACACACGTTTTTTACCGCCACTGTTGAAGATGCTGTGATGAGCAGCCGTCTCTTCATCCCGGCGTAAATTTGGAGTAGATGCGGGCCCATAATGCCATGTGTGAAGCACACTGCCCTTCTTCTACGCCCAAAAAAATCTCACCACCACGTGAAGTGAAGCCCCACGCGTATCTTAGCCACGAAAACTCACGGAACATTTCCCTCTCGTGCAGATTCCGCGGGATCGTGAAACCGACCCCGGTAGTGGTTGGTGGGCGCCGCCACCAGCACCCCACCACACCGCCCGTCGCATGTGACGCTGGCTCGCCGCGCGAAGTGGACTCTCGGCGAGCACCCATGCCGTGCCGCCCACCCGCCCGCGGCCCGCCTGCGCGGCCGACGCCGACCGGCCGCGCGTACGTGGAGGACGAGGCCGGCAACCACTCGGAATTAACGTCGGGATTGACCCTTTCTCCCCGTCCAGATCACGTCTCCCTTTTTCACCCGGCCGACCGCCCACCCGCTGTCGATCCGGCCGAGCGGTAACCGCGGCGCCGTGCGTCGCTCTCGGGCTCCGTAATTTCTCTGGCCGCACGCACGCTGGCTCGTCCTCATCTGCTTGTCACCTGCCGGCCTCGTGGACGCTCTCAAGTCTCACAGCGGGGCGGAGTAGAAATGTGTCAGGGAGGCACGTACTCGCCCGCGCGTCGGATCTGCAAAAAATTAAAAGCTCGCAGGTGCGTCGTACCCGGCGGCCGTCCTCCGGCCTCGTCGTGCTGTGTCACAGCGTCTATCTCGAATGAAAATCGTGATGCCTGGATCGGAGCTAGTACTGCACATACGAAATTTTCCTGCCTGGATAGCTGGACTGGAAAGTCTTCGAATAAATAACTGCTGCCGCCGGTTGGCTATGGGTTTTTTCGCCGAGGAAGGGCTGGAAAAAATTTGGTGTTCGTCAAATTTCTTGCCAAACCTTTGATCAGCGATGATCCACTGCTCAAGACAGCGAAAACACCTACAGAAAGAGACACGGATGGATGTCGTGACGACCGACGAGGATCAAGACCAAGATGACACCGACGGCAATCCGAACCAACTGTATTACGCGCTGGGTTTGATGATTCATTACTCCGTTCTCTGATGTCGGCCGATGTTGCCTCGTTGGTGCACATATTTGGTGTGACTTGAAGACTTCGATTCCTCCCCGCCACGGTTTCACGATTCCTCCCCAGCGCGGCCCTCTAGGCTGGCAGAGGGACTGTGGAGTGACCGTTTTTCCTCTCTAACCTTGAACCGTATTAACAAGGTCGCTGTATACACATCGACATTGATAGAAACACCGCTTCTCACTACAAAATCTCTTAGATACACTAGGTGTCAAACTCAAACGTGAGATTTTCTCGCGATTTTTTTGACAGATTTTGATCTCTAATTGGATGGACGTACAACCACTCAGCTCAAAGAGAAAAACATTGGTCGGTCCTCGTCATCTCCTGCGTATAATTGGTGTTATATAAGTCTAGGTTCATGAATCTAGTCAGCATTTTGTCATCCAGTTGATAAACAAACAGTTGTTGAGCACCCTACAGTTCCCAAGTAGTACACCTCGTCCTTTGCTGCGACTGGGCGGTCTCAGTCCTGCTCCTGCCCAAAGAGAGCTCACCACGTGGTAGCAAAAAGCCGTTGACTGATGGTGTAGGCCGAGCCAGACAAGTATGATATGAAGATGGAAAAAGGGACTACGACCGAGACGATCAAAGCAAGCTTTGTGACTTCCACCGTCCAAGATAACCAGCGCTATCTTTTCTCTCTAGAACAAGAAGCATTAAGATGCTCGGCGTTATGCATCAAGGAGATAACACCGAGAAGACACAAAATAGTACTTCCTCCGTTCCTAAATATTTGTCTTTCTAAAAATTTCAACAAGTGACTACATACGGAGCAAAATGAGTGAATCTACGCTCTAAAATATGTCTATATACATCTGTGTAGTAGTCCATTTGAAATCTTTAGAAAGACAAATATTTAGAAACGGAGGGAGTACAAAAGACCCATGACCAAAAACAGAACAAAAGAAAAACGCTAAGCTAGGTTAGATATAGATTAGAGTCAGTCGCGATTTAGGGTATGTACAATGGTGATATATAGGAGTGCCACGAACGCCTTTGGCAGTTAGGAGAGACAAGACGGACGCCCCCCCTCCGCGTCGCCCTCCTCTAGCGACAGGGGGGGACCCCAGCCACCGGCGCTAGCACCTCCCTCCGCCGTCCTCCCCCGCATCGCCGCCGCCAGAGGGCCGCGCTGGGCCCTAGGAAGGCGGCGGCGGGGCACATCTGGCCTCTCGCACGCCCCCGCCCCTCCTCCCCCACCTCGCATCCCATCCGCGCCGGCTGGCTGCCGCTGGTCCTGCTGGGCTCCGGCGTGCCCTGGCCGCGCGGCTATGGTTCATCTTCACCACCACCATCCATCCCCGCGTGCGGATCCGTGATTCCTCGGCTGGCACGGGCGCCCCCCAGCGGCTGACCCCACCCCTGACGGTCCGGCGGGAGGATGCGGCGTTCCTTGGCAGCGACCATGGGCGCCCATCCCCACAGCCCTTCCCTCCCCCCGGCGGCGCAGCCTTGCCTGTCGCTGGTGCTTCGGTTGGGCGCCGGCCTGTGGCCGGTTGCGGGGGTGCACGCAGCCTGTTCGCGCAAGTGTCCCCCCCTCCTCCGGCGGCTCTTCCTCCCCCATGATTCAATGTAACGGCCCTCGCGCGGCGGTGGCGAGGTTCCAGTGGTAATGGCAGGTGCGGGGCGCCTCGCGATGGGTTCTTTGCTGCGCTGCTCCGGCCCCGGCAGCCTTGACCCCGCGTTCTCTGGTGTTTAAGGCTTGCCGGCGTTTCCTCCGGGAGGCTTCGGCCTCGTCGCCAGTAGTTTGCGTCCCTTCCAGCTAGCCTGGTTCGCCGATGTTCCGACGGCCACGGCCATGGCAGCTCGGATCTACGTCTCTCCAGTCCTAGCTTGCCAGCGTTGCCGGTCGCCGTCGCCTCCCCCCTTGCGGTGGTCTTTGCCTTGCCGCCGGCCTTACCCTATACACCCCAAAGCCTCCCCCTTTGGCCCGATTCTTTGTTCGTGGGTTCGGAGGCAGTGCCACCCTCCGTCGGCAGGTGCAGCCCCACCAATCCAATCAGAGCTGGCTTCCTCATCCTCGACTCCATCATCGGCGGCTATGGGATTGCTCAGCCTTAGGCCAGGGAAAACCCCTGCTCGGCTTGCCCGTGCTGGTAGCAGCGGTGCCTGCGGGTGTCGTTCCTTCTTGGAGGCGTTGTCACGGCCTTTAGCCGAGCCCCACTTCGAGCTCAGGGGAAACCCTAGGCCTGGCTCCTCTGGACCGGATGGCGACAACGTCTCGGCGTTGTTTTCCTTCTTGAAGGCGCTATCTTGCTCGCTCGCGGTGTCCCCAGTGTCGGCCTTGGCGATGTGTTTTGCCGCTCTTGGTTTTGGCTTGGTTAGGTTTTAGCTGTGTTGTCTCTTCTGTTCGGGCCGAGCACCCCTTGTTCCTCTGCTCCGGGCACCATGTTCACGCATGTCTGTGTTCATGTCATGTGTTGTACCACTCATTGTACTTTTTCTATTCATTCTATCAATGAAATGATGCGCAAGCTTTGAGTATTCGCGAAAAAATATTAGGTGCCACGTAAGATAAATAATAAGATGGAGGAGAAAGAACTCATAAGAAAATGCTAAGACAAGAGATGATCTCTTAGCGCAATATATCTCACCACGATTTTAGGAATATATAGTTGTTGAAGATAAGGCTAAGAGATGACCCATTGTAGACAATTTTTTTGTCATCTTTAAATTACATGCAAGATTAAAAATAAGACTATCTTATCAACCACTGTTCATGCCCTTAGACAACAAATGACACTTTTTTTGCGGGGTAGCAAAGGACGTTGTTGTCCCTTGTCCATGCACCATCACGGGGCATGGATGTTCATAACTCACTTAAGTGCTTGTAATCGTTCCTATGTGGTCTACAGATCTGGATATAATTTTTATTATTTCTGGTGTTTGTTATACTGCCATGATTAAAGATAAATAGATCAGGAGTTTTCACGCAAAAAATAGTGCTATTTTTACCGTGCTTTTTTAGGTTTGCATCGGTCTGTAATTTTGTCCTTTTCCTTAGAAACACTCAAAACATGTTTAATCTGGTTGGCGCATGTCCTTGGCTCCATGCTCCATGCCCTCCATACCTACCCAGCAGAAATAACGGGCATTGATTTCGAACAGTTGCCATCAAATCAGTAGGATGTTAGAGCATCTCCAACAGGCGCCCAAAAAGAGCTCCGCGCACTAAAAATTCGTTTTTTTTGCGCCCAACAGCTCCAGCAGAAGATGTAGCGCTAAAAAGTTTTGGGCGCGCGCTGAAAAACGCTATCGCGCGCAGCATATTTTGGGCTCCGAATTGCGCGCGCTTCACAAGTTGCATTGTCTGCTTTTTGGGCGCGCGTCTTTGGGCGTCTGCTAAAGCAATATTGGTCCCGGCGCACTAAAAGTGCTAAAGTGACGCGCTATAACTTTTATTGGGCGCGAGATTTTGTGCGGCCGTTGGAGATGCTCTTATATGGGCAAAATCTACTAGGTTTGTTTTTGCGGGAAAAATCTAGCAGAGTTGGCAGAACAAACACTTTTTCTTACCTGATTCAGTTTTGTTTCTTGATAAAGAGACCATTTAAAACCCTTTTTCAAAGAAGCATGCAGAGTGTCAATGTTAGGATTTAGTATTATTAATCATATCGTATCGACCTTTTCAAGACCAATCTTAGCTTCCCCATCTGCTAGACCAATAGCCTCCTCAATAGCTCAAAATGTAGAGCTACCTGCTAAGAGAAGCAAGTTTTTAGCTTTCGAGTTAGCTTTCCTTCAAGCGAGTGCCGCAGGGAAAGGAAGAGTATTTCATCATGGCCATTTATTATGACTTATTGGATAAGTTAGGACAATTTCTCTATGGCCAGTTGTTGAGTTAGTCGGTTCATAGGTTGTTCTAAAATATGGGTGTAGGAAGCCTGGACTCTGATTACCGATTATGAAAACGAGGACTCTTTTTCTGTGTGCCCATTACTTGACTTCGTAGGTGATTCGAAAATGGTGTCTCCAATTGGTTTTCCACTTATCAAGTATATTGGCACTCAACATTTGCAGCAGTTGAGCAACAAAGACTTCGATAAGTTCAAGGTAAGGTTAAACTATTATGATGCAGCTTCTTATTCCACATATCAAGTATATTGTTATCTTTATTTTCATCCAGAATCTTAATAAAACTCAGCTTTACCATATTAATATAGACCACGAGCATTCAAGATACTATATACTGAGACGAAACTGCGTTGTTGTTGCAGCTATCTGCTCTAATTGTTTATCAACCTATATCTTCAGCTGATGTGGAATATCAGTTAACATTAGGAACTCAAAACATAGCAAAGCTCCACAAAGAAAATTTAATACTAAAGATGAAAAGAAAGTTTGTAATATCTATTGATGACAACTCTAAGAAATAGGTATATCATCTTATATTATTATGTGTTAGTTGTTCTTGCATAGTCGTATTTAGTAAACTAAGTTGCTGAAGTTTTAATTCTATGTTACATATCATCATAATGATCAAAGAATAGATGGACAATGATATTGAAGTTGTCACAAATGGATTTAAGTCTATCCAAAAAATGATAGACAGTTCTTAGACTACTATTTTTCAGATTTGAAGAAGGGAAAATTCCCTGTTGTACAAACAGTAGATGAAGAAGAAGAACTCAAATCTTCTTTAGTGACTAGGACCCACATCTTCTTCACCTGCCTCAATGCTCATTTTCTTTCGTGCATTGTCCATGAGGCTCTGGGGTCTAATTGTGATGTCTTGGACCCAACTGGGTTTCCTGAAACTCGGACCAGCCAGCCCGGAAGGAGGAGATGCCTCTTTTGGTTAGTGTTCACTACGATGATTTGGACCTGTGGACAACAGAAAAACAGAAGGTGATTGGGCGAGTCTTCTTACGATGGGCCACTAACTCTAGATTCAAATTCCTGGCTTTTATGTAGCACTGGCACCCGCTTTCCAGGCAGCAGGATTAGAACTAGCTTTGCTGCATGTTGGATGCGCTGACTATGGTGGCTCGTCGCCTTGCCCTGTTGTAGATTATGTTCTACCGGCCACTTGGTGGCTTCCCCTCTTTCTTTTGCTATTGTAGTTGAGCTGCATGTGTTGTTGCCCCAACAGACTGTTATTTTACTTTCTCTGAACTTGCTCTGATTGTATGGACATGGTGTTTGCTTTATCTATAAATCGGGGCGAAAGCCTGTTTTGATAGTGAAAGCCCATTGTGAACATCAACAAACCTAATTCAAACATGCTTCACCATATGTAAATATTGACTTTGATATTTTTGGTAAACTAAAATACCAATGCTTCATAATATTAAAGTGCTCCCGTTCATTGTAATAAAATAGTGGTTTGATCACGAGGGAATTTCTCATAATTAATGTTATACAACTAATTGATAATGCGTGCTAATCTTTCCAGTACTGCTCAACATGAGCGGACCCAAAAAATGAACAACTATACGATAATTTGGAAGCAATCAAATTAGTCTCTAGCTACAGTACTATGCTCTAATTATAACAAGGAGTGGTGAATACAACAAAGACCATTTTCAAAGGCTAGTTACTTAATTATAATTTTCAACAAAGTTCTCTTGAAAAGAATAATTTGTTGATGTCTCTATCTTCTATTGTTAAGAATTTGAAGTTGCATCCTCTTGCAAGAGTAATCAGAATGGAACACTATAGACTAAACCAACAATATAACTGCTATTTCTTGGCTCATACCTATGTAGAAGTCTCGTTTGATTAATTTTTTAGGGTTGAAAAATTAACTAGAAGAACTAGGTTGAGTACACCCTCTCTCAAAAATCTTTTTTTGTAAGGAGGAGTGCAAGCCGATGATGTTAATACATAAGTACAGTGCAATTTATCAACACGACACCTTTTTTGACACTTTGTCTTTGGAAAAAACCTCCCCATATATTAATTGGTTAAGAGGTTATTACAATCATGCCTTAGAGCATACACTAGCAAGGCGAAAAACTATTAATCAGAATATTATCCGACCTATTATGAAAACTATACTTCGCAATCTCATGCGCCACCATGTATTGGCTTATTGATTAGTCTTAGACAGTTTTAAGACTTATGAGAAGTTTAGTAATGTTTACCCTTCCTTCTTCAGATCAATGAGAGGGACGTGTCAAGATATCATTTGTAAGGAAGGAAGCCACAAATAAACAGTCAATCTCTAAAATAATAGGTTTGTGAAAGGCTATGCCCATCCCATATAGAGACCGACAATACACGCCTAAAGCTCCGCTTCTTCCACACTACTACAAGACCCAATAAAATCCCACGAAGTATGATGACCTCGCCAGAAAAGTTCCTCGCAACAATCTTCTCCACAAAACTGACGTCGGCGTTGATCTTGATATAATCACGAGGGAGGCTGACACATCACCTGTATCCTCAAAGGATAATTGACAAGCCCAAATCTATCCATCACCCCTTTACCTTTGTTGTTTGAAACCACCTCTACCCTGTAGTGAAAAGACGAGAAAGACGACCAATAATTAGCCACAAAATTAGCAGAGGCAGAGATGGATTCCATCCATTTACCAAAAATCAAATCATTCCTTAAATATCAGACTCTCCTTATAACCACACAAGATCAAAGCAAAGATAATGGTTGGTTCTAGCATTATGCAAGTTGTCATCCGATTGCAAAAACAAGTGTTGAACACCGTAGGGCATATCCAACGCCTACTCTTGAAATTGACACAATATTCGTCCATGGATACGGATACGGAAGCCGGCTATCCGACCGCATCACCTAAACGTCCGCCTAGTTTCGGCATCCTTCATTTCAAATGCATAACGATTTGTTATGAGAGCAAACTAAGGTGTGGAACTATAGCATCCGATCACAACCAAAAGGAGATGAATGTTCATAACTATTACATGCGTACGATCACAAAAGGCTGGCAGTCGTGTAATAAAGTGGCATTTTTTCCCTCAGACCGGATGTTTGTGCATCCTTGCTCACTCAGCCACCGGCTCCCGTGCTTCATCCGCTTTCTTCTTGGCCACCTTCATATCGGCCCCCACGCGCTTCAATATCTTAATACAGATGACATGCAAGATCATCGCCGCATGGGGATCCAACTTGTCCATCCTCATGGTCATCATTTTGGTATCCTCCAAAGCGGCGATGAGCTCAACCCTTCTCTCTTGGAGCTGCTGGAATTTTGTCTATTTTGGGCTAAACCCAATAGCAGTTTCAGAAATTCCTAATAAATCCTAGAGGCCCACGCAGCCCATTCATGCAAGGCAAGAGGTGGAACTAAAGTTTAGTCCCACATTGCTAGTTTGGAGGGAGTTGGACCTCTTTATAAGGGAGGTTCTTTCCCCACATGTTTGAGGACGAGAATAAGAGGGACATCCATGCGCGCTCCTCCGCCGCCGCCCGCCTCGCCATGCCACGCCTTGTCACGACGCGCCGCGCGGCGGGTTGCGGGAATGAGCCGAGCCGATGTCTATATTTTTGCCACGCACGACGGGTATACGAAAGGTCGCGCGGGAGCTGAAACGTTTTACTGTAATGGACACTGAATCCGAACGGCTCGCCTCTTCGGTCGCCTCCTTCTCTTGTGCCTTTAAAAGGGAGGTCGCTCCTCTCAGAGAGACGCACCAGAACTACTTCTTCCTCTCGCCACCGGTTCCTATCGCTGAGCTGTTGTTGTCTTCCTCATCTCGGCTTGTGGCGTGCACCGTGAGTCGGGACAGTAGTCCTCCGAAACTGCACCTCTTTGAGTCCTGTACGGGAGAAGGGTGATAAGGTTTTTGGGGAGCGCTCTGCGCGACTACTGACTCCTTCGTCACGGACGCCTCAGACTCCGACGACTTCTTCCCCAACGTCGACAACCTCCTCGATGAGGATGTCGACCCCAAGTCCAGTGCTTCTAATGCTGCTATCCCGTACGTATTCTTGCTCTTTCTGTTAGAGGCCCTGCCACAGTTCCTTGTTGTAGTGTTTGCCCTAGATATGTTAGCTTCTACTTCACATATGCAACTTGCTATACTGTTTGCTCTAGATATGTTTAGTTACAGTTCATATATGAAGATGCTATTTACCTTCTCTTTGTCAGATCGCATGACTTGTTTTATCACTGCTATATTAGTCATGCTTTATCTACTATTTTTATTAATAAAATCATTCGGTAAATTGCTCATATTCCCAACAATCCAAAAACCTTATTATAGGCAATTTACCCCGAGTGGTTTTGCTACTTCCATGAGACCTCCTATGTTTGAGGGTATCCACTACAAGAGGTGGCGCGTGAGAGCAGTCTTATGGTTTCAAACCATGAGTTGCTATGACGCCACTCTTGGCAAACCTGAAGGAGAGTATGATGCTCAATAGGCACAAGCTTTTCAAAAAATGGATACTCTGTTTAAGGCTGCTCTCTTGAGTGTTCTTGGTGAGAACATAGTTGATGCTTATGCATCAATTGATAATGGAAAAGATATGTGGGACGCACTCGAGGCCAAGTTTGGGGTCTCGGATACTGGCACTGAGCTGTGCATCATGAAGCAATTCTATGATTACAGGATGACTGAAGAGCGCTCTGTGGTTGAGCAAGCTCATGAGATACAGTCATTTGCTAGAGAACTTGAGCACTTCAATTTTATGCTACCGGACAAGTTTGTTGCTAGAGGTATCATCACTAAGCTTCCTCCTTCGTGGAGGAACTTTGCTACCTTACTGAAGCATAAGAGGCAGGAGTTTTCCGTTCTGGATCTCATTGGTACTCTTGATGTGGAAGAAAAGGCGAGAGCAAAGGACACACGTGCTCGAGGTATTGAGGGAGGATCCAGTGCCAATCTGGTACAGAAGAAGAACTTCCAGCCCCACAAGTTCAAGAACAAGGGCAAGTTTGATGGTAAAGCAAAGTTTGATGGGAAGAACAAGGCTGTGCAGCACACCAACTTCAAGAAGAAGAATGACAAGAAGAAATGTGTTTGTCATGCGTGCGGAGATCCTGACCATTGGGCTCCTAGTTTCCCTAATCATTATGACAAGCGTCATCTTGGGAAAGAGGCAAGACCGCTAATTTTGTCATTGGAGATACTGACATGAAGGATGCCGGGTATGGTATATTTCCCACTATTCTTTCAGTATGTCATTCTCCTGATTGGTTAATTGACACGGGTGCTAATGTGCATGTATGCGGTGATATTTCCATGTTTTCGTCTTATCAGACTGCAGGGACTTCCACCGTGCTGATGGGCAACGGTTAAAGTGCTTCTGTTCGTGGTGTTGGCACGGTCGATCTGAAGTTTACTTCGGGGAAGATCGTGCGGCTGAAGAACGTGCATTATGTCCCCTCCGTCAATAAAAATCTTGTTAGCGAATCTCTTCTGTGTAGAGATGGCTACAAGCTTGTCTTTGAGTCAAATAAATTTGTAATATCCAAGTATGAAACCTTTGTTGGTAAAGGCTATGAGTCAGGAGGCCTGTTTCGTTTATCCTTATCAGACGTTTGCAATAAAATTGTTAATCATGTTTGCAACAAGAGTGAATCAAATGTGTGGCATTCACGTCTTTGTCATGTTAACTTTGGTTGCATGTCACGACTATCAAAGTTGAAATTAGTCCCTAGTTTCACCTCTGTCAAGGGATCTAAGTGTCAAGTGTGTGTGCAAGCTAAGCAACATCGTAAATCTCATGCGACTGCGGAAACAAGAAGTCTTGCACCACTAGAGCTCATACATTCAGATCTTTGTGAAATGAATGGTGTGTTGACAAAAGGTGGAAAGAAATATTTTATGACGTTAATTGATGACTCCACTAGATACTGCCACATGTATCTTCTGAAATCTAAGGATGAGGCTTTGAACTATTTCAAGATCTATAAAGCTGAAGCGGAAAACCAACTTGATCGAAAGATTAAGAGGCTTAGGTCCGATCGTGGTGGAGAGTATTTCTCAAATGAATTTGATTCCTTTTGTGAGGAACATGGTATAATCCATGAGAGGACGCCTCCCTATTCACCTCAGTCAAATGGGGTGGCCGAAAGAAAAAAACATACTCTAACTGATTTGGTTAACGCCATGTTAGACACATCGGGTCTCTCCAAGGCATGGTGGGGGGAGGCGATATTGACAGCATGTCATGTCCTAAACCGAGTTCCCACAAAGAAGAAAGAGATAACTCCATTCGAGGAATGGGAGAAGAAAAGGTTAAAGCTCTCTTATCTATGAACCTGGGGTTGTTTGGCAAATGTCAATGTCCCAATTCCAAAGAAGCGCAAGCTTGGATCAAAAACTGTGGATTGTGTTTTCCTGGGATATGCTTTTCATAGTATTGGTTATAGATTCTTGGTTGTAAAATCTGAGGTACCTGACATGCATGTCGGTACGATCATGGAGTCGAATGATGCGACTTTCTTTGAAGATATCTTTCCCATGAAGGATATGGCTACCTCATCTAATCAGGAGATGCCTAGTTCATCGAATCAGGAACCAGTTACAATTACTGAACCTGCCATTTCGATGGAACACTTTGAATCCTGTGGAGGAGAACAATGAAGTTCCTACTAGGAGCAAGAGACAGAGGACTACAAAGTCCTTTGGTGATGATTTTCTTGTGTATCTCATAGATGACACTCCCAGTTCTATTTCAGAGGCCTATGCATCTGAAGATGCTGACCACTGGAAGGAAGCGGTCCATAGTGAGATGGATTCCATCTTGGCAAATAAAACCTGGGAGATAACTGATCGTCCTTATGGGTGCAAACCTATAGGGTGCAAATGGGTATTCAAGAAGAAGCTTAGGCCTGATGGTACTATCGAGAAGTACAAAGCACGGCTCATGGCCAAGGGTTATACCCAAAAGGAAGGTGAAGACTTCTTTGATACTTACTCACATGTGGCTCGACTGACCACTATTCGAGTACTACTTTCTCTAGCAGCCTCACATGGTCTTCTCGTTCATCAAATGGATGTTAAGACTGCTTTCCTAAATGGAGAGTTGGACGAGGAAATTTACATGGAACAACCAGATGGGTTTGTACTAGATGGTCAGGAAGGGAAAGTGTGCAAGTTGCTGAAGTCTTTGTATGGACTTAAGCAAGCACCAAAGCAGTGGCATGAGAATTTTGAAAGAACTTTAACAGCTGCAGGCTTCGTTATAAACGAAGCTGATAAATGTGTGTACTATCGCCATGGTGGGGGCGAGGGAGTTATTCTTTGCTTGTATGTGTAAGTGCAACTAATCCCTTAGTGGTTTTGGTAATTCTTAACAACATATAGCTCATTGGACTAATATTCTTTCAAGATGATCATTTCAGAAAGTTCAATGATTGGCATGGCATGGACTAGAGATGTGGACCCTCAAAATGCTAAGGACACATATTGGCTCAAGCTCAAGACTCTATGTTGGGGATATTACTACTGGGCGTAAACCATCCGGGAGAGGCCGGGTTATCCCCATAATGAATTATTATACTTGAAGCCCATGAAGACGAAGATGATGGCGCTTTAAGTAAGCCCAGGACCCAAAGGCGGATTAAGACCTGTAGTGATAAACCGATGTTGATATGTAAACTTGTGTTATAAGATAGGAAGAGCAGAGACCGAGCCGGACACGTTTATGAGCCGGCCTCGGGACCCTGTAAACCGACGGGCGTCAACCCATGTATATAAGGGGACGACCCGGCGGCGGTTTAAGGACAACAGACAACAACTCGAGACCCAGGCAAAGCGTATTCGCTCCCTGGTCATCAAAACCCAAGCAATCCCACAACAACTGGATCGTAGGCTTTTACCTTCACTGCAAGGGGCCGAACCAGTATAAACTCTCTGCGTCCCTTGTCCGCTTTAACCCCTTTAAGCTAACCCGTCGCGCTGGCTCCACAACTAAGTCCTTTCTCTAGGACATCTGCCGTGACAAAACCACGACAGTTGGCGCCCACAGTGGGGCTATCGCACGATGGTTTCGAGTTCTTAGAGGGCAGCTTCGAAGGTCTCAAGGGTTATGCTGTGGGCCGGATGACCAAGAGTCGTCGCGGCAAACTCTACATTGACAACGTGGGCTGGGGCCCCGAGGCCGGCTCAATCGAGTACGGGTACCGGGTCCCCTTCGGCGGCATCCACGTTTTCATTGGCAAGATCGGCGAACCGGGCCCTCAGCCGGACATCTGCACCGACATCATCGAGACGGCTCTGCGTGCGAGATCTGCCCGGGTTAAGCCTGTCATGAAGCATGCCTTCGTGGGAGTCATCCACGGAGTGGAATCTGAGGATAGATCGGAATCTGGTGGCGAAACCGTTGTTTATTCCGGCGACAAGTCATCGACCGGAGATCGAGTCATTGTACCAATTGCAAGATGGCCGGATTGGGGGCTGTTCCGATGGCGACAGTATTCCGGACCCCTTTGATCCGCCAAACCGGGTTGCGATCTTCATGGCCGGTACACAGCCAGCGCTCCAATCTTCGACCGTAGCGGCGATGATTTCCGGATCAGTAGGAGCGACAGCGGCCAGGGCAGGAGGCCCTGTGCGACCGCCGGCTCAGGTTTATCTGATTTATTTGACGCCTTGGTGATGGCGGAGGTTAATCCGGCGAATCAAGATGAGCATAATGCGGAAATTGCGAAGGTGAAAGATCAAATAACTCAGGCCAAGGCCGACCTGGCAGCTGAGGTCACCAGGATGGCTGCGGAACGGGGCGTATTGGATGCACAGGCTTACCGGCTTATGCTGGATCAGAGCGCATCAAATGATGTCATGAGGAGAAGGTACCGATCTCACCTACCGCCGGTTTGTGAGGCCAAGAACCTCTTTAATACCCCAGGAGCGGGGACCAGCAACCCGCCAGCGGTAAACCGGGCGGAGGCACCTGGAACGGGGGCTCCGGTTTAGCCACGTCTGACTGATCCGTCTCGTCAGAACAACGGTCCATCACAGCACGTCCCAACACCATCGAGTCACTACTCTAACCCGATGGATAACATTGTCGCTGCCGCTTCACGACTGGCGGCTCTCCCGATCGAAGGCGAGTTCCCAGTAGCGGTCGAAACGCGACGGGCTAGGTAGCTCCTTCGGACAACTTTAACTCAGCAGCAGGCTTACTCATATAGTCGCGAAAGGATTCATTCTACTCCCCGCCCAAGCTGGAGTTACAGCAGGCATATCGATGAACCGGCCGTGTCAAGCAGTGCGCGAAACCGTGATCCGCCTCGTGGTCATAACCCGGCAGGGGGCGGCGGTGATGCTCAGGATGTGGTGGATCGTGCTAGGGCACGCCGAGAGGCTGAGTTAGCGGCGCAGCATGAGGCCCGCCAACTTACTCCGGTTCGTCCAACCACGTCGGTGTTGGGAATCGTAGCATAATTTTAAAATTTTCCTACGCTCACCAAGATGCATCTATGGAGTCTACTAGCAATGAGGGAAGGGAGTGCATCTACATACCGTTGTAGATCGCGAGCGGAAGCGTTCCAATGAACGTGGATGACGGAGTCGTACTCGCCGTGATCCAAATCACCGATGACCGAGTGCCGAACGTACGGCACCTCCGCGTTCAACACACGTACGGTGCAGCGACGTCTCCTCCTTTCTTGATCCAGCAAGGGGGGAGGAGAGGTTGATGGAGATCCAACAGCACAACGGCGTGGTGGTGGATGTAGCGGCTCTCCGGCAGGGCTTCGTCGAGCTTCTGCGCGAGAGAGAGAGGTGTTGCAGGGGAGGAGGGAGGCGCCAAAGGCTGTGTTCTGCTGCCCTCCCCCCCCTTTATATAGGCCCCCCAAGGGGGGTGCGCAGCCCTTGGAGATGGGATCTCCAAGGGGGGGGCGGCGGCCAAGGGGGGGAAGGGGTTGCCTTGCCCCCCAAGGCAAGGGGAAACTCCCCCCCTAGGGTTCCCAACCCTAGGCGCATGGGGGGAGGCCCAAAGTGGTGCCCCAGCCCATTAGGGGCTGGTTCCCCTCCACTTTCAGCCCACGGGGCCCTCCGGGACAGGTGGCCCCACCCGGTGGACCCCCGGGACCCTTCCGGTGGTCCCGGTACAATACCGATAACCCCCGAAACTTTCCCGGTGGCCAAAACTGGACTTCCTATATATAATTCTTCACCTCCGGACCATTCCGGAACCTCTCGTGACGTCCGGGATCTCATCCGGGACTCCGAACAACTTTCGGGTTTCCGCATACATATATCTCTACAACCCTAGCGTCACCGGACCTTAAGTGTGTAGACCCTACGGGTTCGGGAGACATGCAGACATGACCGAGACGCCTCTCCGGTCAATAACCAACAGCGGGATCTGGATACCCATGTTGGCTCCCACATGTTCCACGATGATATCATCGGGTGAACCACGGTGTCGAGGATTCAATCAATCCGTATGCAATTCCCTTTGTCAATCGGTATGTTACTTGCCCGAGATTCGATCGTCGGTATCCCAATACCTAGTTCAATCTCGTTACCGGCAAGTCTCTTTACTCGTACCGCAATGCATGATCCCGTGACTAACGCCTTAGTCACATTGAGCTCATTATGATGATGCATTACCGAGTGGGCCCAGAGATACCTCTCCGTTTACACGGAGTGACAAATCCCAGTCTCGATCCGTGCCAACCCAACAGACACTTTCGGAGATACCCGTAATGCACCTTTATAGTCACCCAGTTACGTTGTGACGTTTGGCACACCCAAAGCACTCCTACGGTATCCGGGAGTTGCACGATCTCATGGTCTAAGGAAAAGATACTTGACATTGGAAAAGCTCTAGCAAACGAAACTACACGATCTTTTATGCTATGCTTAAGTTGGGTCTTGTCCATCACATCATTCTCCTAATGATGTGATCCCGTTATCAATGACATCCTATGTCCATAGTCAGGAAACCATGACTATCTGTTGATCAACGAGCTAGTCAACTAGAGGCTTACTAGGGACAGGTTGTGGTCTATGTATTCACACATGTATTACGATTTCCGGACAATACAATTATAGCATGAATAAAAGACTATTATCATGAACACAGAAATATAATAATAACCATTTATTATTGCCTCTAGGGCATATTTCCAACAGTCTCCCACTTGCACTAGAGTCAATAATCTAGTTACATTGTGATGAATCGAACACCCATTGCGTCCTGGTGTTGATCATGTTTTGCCCTAGGGAGAGGTTTAGTCAACGGATCTGCTACATTCAGGTCCGTGTGTACTTTACAAATATCTATGTCTCCATTTTGAACACTTTCACGAATGGAGTTGAAGCGACGCTTGATATGCCTGGTCTTCCTGTGAAACCTGGGCTCCTTCGCAAGGGCAATAGCTCCAGTGTTGTCACATAAGAGAGTCATTGGGCCCGACGCATTGGGAATCACCCCTAGGTCGGTAATGAACTCCTTCATCCAGACTGCTTCCTGTGCTGCCTCCGAGGCTGCCATGTATTCCGCTTCACATGTAGATCCCGCCACGACGCTTTGCTTGCAACTGCACCAGCTTACTGCTCCTCTATTCAAAATATACACGTATCCGGTCTGTGACTTCGAGTCATCCGGATCTGTGTCGAAGCTAGCGTCGACGTAACCCTTTACGACGAGCTCTTCGTCACCTCCATAAACGAGAAACATATCCTTAGTCCTCTTCAGGTACTTCAGGATATTCTTGACCGCTGTCCAGTGTTCCTTGCCGGGATTACTTTGGTACCTTCCTACCAAACTTACGGCAAGGTTTACATCAGGTCTGGTACACAGCATGGCATACATAATAGACCCTATGGCCGAGGCATAGGGGATGACACTCATCTCTTCTATATCTTCTGCCGTGGTCGGGCATTGAGCCGTGCTCAATTGCACACCTTGCAATACAGGCAAGAACCCCTTCTTGGACTGATCCATACTGAACTTCTTCAATATCTTGTCAAGGTATGTACTCTGTGAAAGACCAATGAGGCGTCTTGATCTATCTCTATAGATCTTGATGCCTAATATATAAGCAGCTTCTCCAAGGTCCTTCATTGAAAAACATTTATTCAAATAGGCCTTTATACTTTCCAAGAATTCTATATCATTTCCCATCAATAATATGTCATCCACATATAATATGAGAAATGCTACAGAGCTCCCACTCACTTTCTTGTAAACACAGGCTTCTCCATAAGTCTGTGTAAACCCAAACGCTTTGATCATCTCATCAAAGCGAATGTTCCAACTCCGAGATGCTTGCACCAGCCCATAGATTGAGCGCTGGAGCTTGCATACTTTGTTAGCATTCTTAGGATCGACAAAACCTTCCGGCTGCATCATATACAACTCTTCCTTAAGGAAGCCGTTAAGGAATGCCGTTTTGACGTCCATCTGCCATATCTCATAATCATAGTATGCGGCAATTGCTAACATGATTCGGACGGACTTCAGCTTCGCTACGGGTGAGAAAGTCTCATCGTAGTCAACCCCTTGAACTTGTCGATAACCCTTAGCGACAAGTCGAGCTTTGTAGATGGTCACATTACCATCTGCGTCCGTCTTCTTCTTAAAGATCCATTTGTTTTCTATGGCTCGCCGCTCATCGGGCAAGTCAGTCAAAGTCCATACTTTGTTTTCATACATGGATTCTATCTCGGATTTCATGGCTTCTAGCCATTTGTCGGAATCCGGGCCCGCCATCGCTTCTTCATAGTTCGAAGGTTCACCGTTGTCTAACAACATGATTTCCAGGACAGGGTTGCCGTACCACTCTGGTGCGGAACGTGTCCTTGTGGACCTACGAAGTTCAGTGGCAACTTGATCCGAAGCTTCATGATCATCATCATTAACTTCCTCCCCCGTCGGTGTAGGCACCACAGGAACATTTTCCCGCGCTGCGCTATTTTCCGACTCGGAAGGGGTGACTATCACCTCATCAAGTTCCACTTTCCTCCCACTCAATTCTTTCGAGAGAAACTCCTTCTCTAGAAAGGACCCGTTCTTGGCAACGAAGATCTTGCCTTCGGATCTGAGGTAGAAGGTGTACCCAATAGTTTCCTTAGGGTATCCTATGAAGACGCATTTTTCCGATTTGGGTTCGAGCTTTTCAGGTTGAAGTTTCTTGACATAAGCATCGCATCCCCAAACTTTTAGAAACGACAGCTTAGGTTTCTTCCCAAACCATAATTCATACGGTGTCGTCTCAACGGATTTAGACGGTGCCCTATTTAAAGTGAATGCGGCAGTCTCTAAAGCATAACCCCAAAATGAGAGCGGTAAATCGGTAAGAGACATCATAGATCGCACCATATCCAATAGAGTGCGATTACGACGTTCGGACACACCATTTCTCTGAGGTGTTCCAGGCGGCGTGAGTTGTGAAACTATTCCACATTTCCTTAAGTGTGTACCAAATTCGTGACTTAAATATTCTCCACCACGATCTGATCGTAAGAATTTTATTTTCCTGTCACGTTGATTCTCAACCTCACTCTGAAATTCCTTGAACTTTTCAAAGGTTTCAGACTTGTGTTTCATTAGGTAGACATACCCATATCTACTTAAATCATCAGTGAGAGTGAGAACATAACGATATCCTCCGCGAGCCTCAACACTCATTGGACCGCACACATCGGTATGTATGATTTCCAATAAGTTGGTTGCTCGCTCCATTGTTCCGGAGAACGGAGTCTTGGTCATCTTACCCATGAGGCATGGTTCGCACGTGTCAAATGATTCGTAATCAAGAGACTCCAAAAGTCCATCTGCATGGAGCTTCTTCATGCGCTTGACACCAATGTGACCAAGGCGGCAGTGCCACAAGTATGTGGGACTATCGTTATCAACTTTACATCTTTTGGTATTCACACTATGAACATGTGTAGCATCACGTTCGAGATTCATCAAGAATAAACCATTGACCAGCGGGGCATGACCATAAAACATATCTCTCAAATAAATAGAACAACCATTATTCTCAGATTTAAATGAGTAGCCATCTCGAATTAAACGAGATCCAGATACAATGTTCATGCTCAAAGCTGGCACTAAATAACAATTATTGAGGTTTATAACTAATCCCGTGGGTAGATGCAGAGGTAGCGTGCCGACGGCGATCACATCGACCTTGGAACCATTCCCGACGCGCATCGTCACCTCGTCTTTTGCCAGTCTCCGTTTATTCCGTAGTTCCTGATTTGAGTTACAAATATGAGCAACCGCACCGGTATCAAATACCCAGGAGCTACTACGAGTACTGGTAAGGTACACATCAATTACTTGTATATCACATATACCTTGGGTGTTGCCGGCCTTCTTCTTGTCCGCTAAATATTTGGGGCAGTTCCGCTTCCAGTGACCACTTCCCTTGCAATAAAAGCACTCAGTCTCGGGCTTGGGTCCATTCTTTGACTTCTTCCCGGTAACTGGCTTACCGGGCGCGGCAACTCCCTTGCCGTCCTTCTTGAAGTTCTTCTTACCCTTGCCCTTCTTGAACTTAGTGGTTTTATTCACCATCAACACTTGATGTTCTTTTCTGATCTCTACCTCAGCTGATTTCAGCATTGAATATACCTCGGGAATGGTCTTTTCCATCCCCTGCATATTGTAGTTCATCACAAAGCTCTTGTAGCTTGGTGGAAGCGACTGGAGGATTCTGTCAATGACCGCGTCATCCGGGAGATTAACTCCCAGCTGAGACAAGCGGTTGTGCAACCCAGACATTCTGAGTATGTGCTCACTAACAGAACTGTTCTCCTCCATTTTACAGCTGAAGAACTTGTCGGAGACATCATATCTCTCGACCCGGGCATGAGCTTGAAAAACCAGTTTCAGCTCCTCGAACATCTCGTATGCTCCATGTTTCTCAAAACGCTTTTGGAGACCCGGTTCTAAGCTGTAAAGCATGCCGCACTGAACGAGGGAGTAATCATCAGCACGCTGCTGCCAAGCGTTCATAACGTCTTGGTTCTCAGGGATTGGTGCTTCACCTAGCGGTGCTTCTAAGACATAATCTTTCTTGGCAACTATGAGGATGAGCCTCAGGTTCCGGACCCAGTCCGTATAGTTGCTGCCATCATCTTTCAGCTTGGTTTTCTCTAGGAACGCGTTGAAATTGAGGACAACGTGGGCCATTTGATCTACAATACATAGTGTAAAGATTTTTAGACTAAGTTCATGATAATTAAGTTCATATAATCAAATTATTTAATGAACTCCCACTCAGATAGACATCCCTCTAGTTATCTAAGTGAAACATGATCCGAACTCAACTAGGCCGTGTCCGATCATCACGTGAGACGGACTAGTCAAGATCGGTGAACATCTCCATGTTGATCGTATCTTCTATACGACTCATGCTCGACCTTTCGGTCCTCCGTGTTCCGAGGCCATGTCTGTACATGCTAGGCTCGTCAAGTCAACCTAAGTGTATTGCGTGTGTTCCGAGGCCATGTCTGTACATGCTAGGCTCGTCAACACCCGTTGTATGCGAACGTAAGAATCTATCACACCCGATCATCACGTGGTGCTTCGAAACGACGAACCTTCGCAACGGTGCACAGTTAGGGTGAACACTTTCTTGAAATTATTATAAGGGATCATCCTACTTGCTACCGTCGTTCTAAGCAAATAAGATGCAAAAACATGATAAACATCACATGCAATCAAATAGTGACATGATATGGCCAATATCATCATGCTCCTTTGATCTCCATCTTCGGGGCACCATGATCATCTTCGTCACCGGCATGACACCATGATCTCCATCATCATGATCTCCATCATTGTGTCTTCATGAAGTTGTCACGCCAACGATTACTTCTACTTCTATGGCTAACCGTTTAGCAACAAAGTAAAGTAAATTACATGGCGTTATTCAATGACACGCAGGTCATGCAAAATAATAAAGACAACTCCTATGGCTCCTGCCGGTTGTCATACTCATCGACATGCAAGTCGTGATTCCTATTACAAGAATATGATCAATCTCATACATCACATATATCATTCATCACATCTTCTGGCCATATCATATCACATATATCACTTGCTGCAAAAACAAGTTAGACGTCCTCTAATTGTTGTTGCAAGTTTTTACGTGGTTTGTAGGTTTCTAGCAAGAACGATTTCTTACCTACGTATGACCACAACGTGATTTGCCAATTTCTATTTACCCTTCATAAGGACCCTTTTCATCGAATCCGTTCCGACTAAAGTAGGAGAGACAGACACCCGCTAGCCACCTTATGCAACTAGTGCATGTCAGTCGGTGGAACCTGTCTCACGTAAGCGTACGTGTAAGGTCGGTCCGGGCCGCTTCATCCTACAATGCCGCCGAAACAAGAAACGACTAGTAGCGGCAAGAAGAATTGGCAACATCAACGCCCACAACTTCTTTGTGTTCTACTCGTGCATAGTAACTACGCATAGGCCTGGCTCATGATGCCACTGTTGGGAATCGTAGCATAATTTTAAAATTTTCCTACGCTCACCAAGATGCATCTATGGAGTCTACTAGCAACGAGGGAAGGGAGTGCATCTACATACCATTGTAGATCGCGAGCGGAAGCGTTCCAATGAACGTGGATGACGGAGTCGTACTCGCCGTGATCCAAATCACCGATGACCGAGTGCCGAACGTACGGCACCTCCGCGTTCAACACACGTACGGTGCAGCGACGTCTCCTCCTTTCTTGATCCAGCAAGGGGGGAGGAGAGGTTGATGGAGATCCAACAGCACGACGGCGTGGTGGTGGATGTAGCGGCTCTCCGGCAGGGCTTCGTCGAGCTTCTGCGCGAGAGAGAGAGGTGTTGCAGGGGAGGAGGGAGGCGCCAAAGGCTGTGTTCTGCTGCCCTCCCTCCCCCCCCTTTATATAGGCCCCCCAAGGGGGGTGCGCAGCCCTTGGAGATGGGATCTCCAAGGGGGGGGCGGCGGCCAAGGGGGGAAGGGGTTGCCTTGCCCCCCAAGGCAAGGGGAAACTCCCCCCCCCTAGGGTTCCCAACCCTAGGCGCATGGGGGGGAGGCCCAAAGTGGCGCCCCAGCCCATTAGGGGCTGGTTCCCCTCCACTTTCAGCCCACGGGGCCCTCCGGGACAGGTGGCCCCACCCGGTGGACCCCCGGGACCCTTCCGGTGGTCCCGGTACAATACCGATAACCCCCGAAACTTTCCCGGTGGCCAAAACTGGACTTCCTATATATAATTCTTCACCTCCGGACCATTCCGGAACCTCTCGTGACGTCCGGGATCTCATCCGGGACTCCGAACAACTTTCGGGTTTCCGCATACATATATCTCTACAACCCTAGCGTCACCGGACCTTAAGTGTGTAGACCCTACGGGTTCGGGAGACATGCAGACATGACCGAGACGCCTCTCCGGTCAATAACCAACAGCGGGATCTGGATACCCATGTTGGCTCCCACATGTTCCACGATGATATCATCGGGTGAACCACGGTGTCGAGGATTCAATCAATCCGTATGCAATTCCCTTTGTCAATCGGTATGTTACTTGCCCGAGATTCGATCGTCGGTATCCCAATACCTTGTTCAATCTCGTTACCGGCAAGTCTCTTTACTCGTACCGCAATGCATGATCCCGTGACTAACGCCTTAGTCACATTGAGCTCATTATGATGATGCATTACCGAGTGGGCCCAGAGATACCTCTCCGTTTACACGGAGTGACAAATCCCAGTCTCGATCCGTGCCAACCCAACAGACACTTTCGGAGATACCCGTAATGCACCTTTATAGTCACCCAGTTACGTTGTGACGTTTGGCACACCCAAAGCACTCCTACGGTATCCGGGAGTTGCACGATCTCATGGTCTAAGGAAAAGATACTTGACATTGGAAAAGCTTTAGCAAACGAAACTACACGATCTTTTATGCTATGCTTAAGTTGGGTCTTGTCCATCACATCATTCTCCTAATGATGTGATCCCGTTATCAATGACATCCTATGTCCATAGTCAGGAAACCATGACTATCTGTTGATCAACGAGCTAGTCAACTAGAGGCTTACTAGGGACAGGTTGTGGTCTATGTATTCACACATGTATTACGATTTCCGGACAATACAATTATAGCATGAATAAAAGACTATTATCATGAACACAGAAATATAATAATAACCATTTATTATTGCCTCTAGGGCATATTTCCAATAGTCGGTGGAACCAGGGGTTGCTTCCAGCTCTTTGGGAGTGCCGTGTCTCGTCCCAGCACTGCGCAACGTGCGCCTGCCCAAGGATTTCAAAGGCCCACGTAAAGTGCCGAATTACACCGCCGATTTATCCCCTGAGTCGTGGGTCGAAAGCTATGAGAAGGCAATGGAGATGCTGGATGTGGATGATGCGGCGTGCGCTAAATACTTCACCATGATGTTGGAAGGAACGACTCGCACTTGGTTGAAAAACTTGCCAGCTAACTCCATTGGGTCATGGGCCAAGTTGAGAGCCTGGTTTATCCAGAATTTCAAGGATACATGCAAACAACCCATGTCAATTGTGGACTTAGCTGCCTGTGTCCAGGAGGAAGGAGAATCAACAACCCAGTGGGTGCGTCGGGTTTTGAAAATTTTGCATTCATCAGACCGCATCAACGCTGATACAGCAGTCTTGACATTGGAAGGCAATTGCCGGTTTGCACCTCTGAAGTTGAAGTTGGGACGGCTCAAACGTCATTGTAATGACATGGGAACACTCATGGCAGCTCCGGTAAAGTATGCCGACTCTGATAGTGCCAAGGACCCCGAGTCTGATGATGACAAGACATGGAAGGGAAAGAAGAGCAGCAACACCAAGGGGCAGCAGCATAACCCGGCGGGTCATGGAAATAGTGGTAAGCGTAAAGTGGCTAACAGTTTAGATTTTGTGGCCAATACTAACACGCAGGACAAGGGCCAGCAGCGTAAGGGTAAACCGCCCCGGTGTGGCGGCGGGCCAAGTCCTAATCCGGACCGCCTGTCTTATCTGTTAAACCAGCCTTGCCCAAAGCACGGGTCGCAGGACAAACCGGCTACGCACCTCCGGAAAGATTGTTATATCATGCAGGAGTTCAAAAATTCCGACTTTTTCGGTATGATCACGGACCGGGCGGTGGTTCAGGCCCTGGATCTCATGGGCCGGGTTACGGTGGAGGCAGTTCCGGTTCAGGTTTTCACGGTAATCAAAGCGGGCATGGTAATCAAGGCAATCAGGGCAATCAAGGTGGTTATAATCATTAGGGCAATCGGCAGCAACAGCAGCAATCGGGCTACCAGAGCAGCCCGAAGCAGTTGAATAGTGGGCAGTATCATGTCTTCACCACTAGTCTATGCAAGCGCGATCAGAAACTTCATAAAAGGGCAGTAAATTCCGTTGAACCGGCGGTGCCCCGTTACTTGCGCTGGTCTGAGCAGCCGATCGTGTGGAGTAGAGAGGATCATCCACCCCGGGTTGATAATCCGGGTCATCTGGCATTGGTGGTGGCGCCTCAGGTTGGAGGTTATAAGTTCACCAAGGTACTCATGGATGGAGGGAGTAGTATCAATATCCTTTATTATGAGACCTTCCGGCGCATGGGGTTAACAGATAAAAATCTTAAACCGTCCAACACAGTCTTCCATGGTGTAGTGCCTGGTAAATCGGCATATCCTGTCGGTAAGGTAGCCCTGGAGGTGGATTTTGGAGATGAGCATGATTCAAGATAAGAGACATTGACTTTTGAAGTGGTGAAAATCAAGAGCCCGTATCATGCCCTGTTTGGACGGCCGTCTTATGCTAAGTTCATGGCAAGGCCCTATTTTGTCTATCTGCAGCTCAAGATGCCGGGTCACAAGGGAACTATAACAGTGCATGGGAGCCGCAAGATCGCTTTGGAATGTGAAGAAGGTGATGCGGCTTATGCTGAGTCGGTTTGTGCAACTGAAGAGTTGAAGTTTTACAAGGATAATGTTGATCCGGCAGATATGACTTCATTGAAGAAACCACCTACAGAGCATGATCCGGCCTTGAAGTTTTAATCGGCTGATGAGACTAAGCTTATTGATTTCGTTCCTGGCGATTCATCCAAGCAGTTTAGCATCAGCGCTAATTTGGATCCAAAATAGGAAAGCGCGCTCATTGAGTTCATCCGTGAGAACCGGGACATCTTTGCGTGGAAGCCTTCTGACATGCCAGGTGTACCGAGAGAACTCGCTGAGCATACTCTCAATGTCGATCACAAGTATAAACCGGTCAAGCAATTTCTTCGTCGGTTCAATGAAGAAAGACGCAAGGCTATTGGCGAGGAAGTTGCCAGGCTTTTGGCGGCTGGGTTTATCATCGAAGTGTTTCATCCTGAGTGGTTGGCTAATCCGGTGTTGGTACTCAAGAAGAACGGCACTTGGCATATGTGTGTGGACTACACAGATCTCAACAAGGCTTGTCCAGCAGATCCTTTTGCCCTCCCTCGTATTGATCAAATCATTGATGCTACGGCGGGTTGCGAGCGTTTGAGCTTTCTGGACGCGTATTCTGGTTACCATCAGATCAAAATGGCAGTTAAGGACCAGGAGAAGACAACCTTCATAACTCCCTTTGGAGCCTTCTGCTATGTGTCTATGCCCTTTGGGCTCAAGAGTGCCCATGCGACTTATCAGCGGCGTGTGCAGAATTGTCTTCATGATCAGATCGGCCGCAATGTTCATGCCTATGTGGATGATATTGTGGTGAAATCAAGAAAGGAGGAGACATTGATTGATGACTTGAAGGAGATCTTTGATAACCTCCGGGTTTATAAAATGATGCTTAATCCGGCCAAGTGTGTCTTTGGTGTACCGACAGGCACGCTCTTGGGTTTTCTGGTATCTAACAGAGGCATCGAAGCTAATCCGAAGAAAATCAAGGCTATAACTTCTTTGGCTAAACCGAAGTGTATCAATGATGTTCAACGCCTGGCAGGCCAGATTGCCGGTTGAGCCGGTTTATCAGTCGCCTTGGGGAGAAGGCCATCCCTTTATATCAGATGCTGAAGAAAACGGATAACTTCATCTGGAGTAACGCCGCCAATGAAGCATTTGAGGAATTAAAGCGGCAGCTTGCTAATCCGCCGGTTCTTGCTGCTCCTGTTGATAAGGAGCCATTGTTGCTATATGTGGCAGCTAACGCCTGGGCTGTTAGCGTGGCTATTGTGGTGGAATGCAAGGAGGCCGGAAAGGAGTATCCGGTTCAACGACCGGTTTATTATATCACTGAGGTACTTATTGAGTCCAAGCAAAGGTACCCACATTGGCAGAAGCTGGTGTATGGAGTTTTTATGGCAAGCCGGAAGCTTAAGCAATATTTCCAAGGTCATCCCATCACTGTGGTCAGCTCTGCTCCTTTGGGGGATATCATCCAGAATAGGGAAGCAACCGGCCGGATTGCTAAGTGGGCCATTGAGCTTGGGCCTCACGGGTTAAAATATATGCCCCGGACGGCGATCAAATCTCAGGCACTTGTGGATTTCATCAATGATTGGACAGAATTACAGGCGCCAGAAGAGAAGCCGGACCATACTTATTGTACTATTCATTTTGATGGGTCCAGGCAGTTGGAGGGTTCGGGGGCTGGAGTCATATTAACTTCCCCACGAGGTGATAAGTTTTGTTATGTTCTCCGTTTAATGTTCCCTTGCACTAACAATGCAGCTGAATATGAGGCTTTACTCCATGGTCTTTGAATGGCTAAAGAGATGAATCTAAGCCGAGTTAAGTGCTTCGGTGACTTGGACCTGGTGGCTCAACAAGTGTCCGACACTTGGGATTCCAAGGACCCACTCATGGCGGCGTATCGTCGAGAAGTGGATATTGTTGCAGATCACTTTAAAGGTTATCAGGTCGATCATGTGGACCGGCGGAAGAATGAAGCGACGGACGCTTTAAGCCGTTTGGGTTCCCAACGTAAACCGGTTCCACCCAATGTCTTCCTGGATGTGCTGCATAATCCGTCCGTCAAGCTCCCTGGTGAAGAGGATTTGGTTGTTCCTGATCCGGAGGCTCAGTTGGTGGCGGCTCTTCATGTTATCCCGGATTGGACGGTTCCATATTTGGCGTATATGAACCAGGGCGAGTTACCAGAAGATGAAACTTCGGCCAGGCAGATAATCCGGCGATCCAAGTCCATGACTATTATCAATGGAGAGTTACATCATTGCAGTGTGACAGGGGTGTTTCAACGCTGCGTGTCTCCTGAAGAAGGCCGCGAAATTTTGCGTGAGATCCACGAAGGAGATTGTGGTCACCACGCCGGTTCAAAATCTCTGGTAGCCAAGGCGTTTCGTCATGGTTTCTATTGGTTGACGGCTCATGCTGATGCCGAGGACTTGGTCAAAAGGTGTGATGGATGTCAAAAATTCTCATGACGCGCTCATGTATCGGCCCAAGAATTGCGGATGATTCCAATCACTTGGCCGCAACTTGGGGGCTGGATATGGTTGGGCCCTTTAAGAGATCGAAGGACAAGAAGACCCACCTTTTGGTGGCAGTTGATAAGTTCACTAAGTGGGTGGAGGCAGAGCCAGTCAGTAAGTGTGATGCAGCTACGTCGGTTCAATTCCTGACGAAGGTGATTTTTAGGTTTGGCTTTCCACACAGCATTATAACTGATAATGGTACAAATCTGTCCAAAGCAGCTATGAAGGAGTTCTGTCAACATGAGCACATCCGGCTTGACGTATCATCAGTGGCTCACCCCTAGTCTAATGGTCAAGCGGAGAGAGCCAATCAAGAGATCTTGAGAGGCATCAAGCCCCGGCTTATGGTTCCTTTGCAAGGGACGCCGGGTTGTTGGGTGGAGGAGTTACCTTCTGTGTTATGGAGCATCAATACCACGCCCAACAGATCCATGGGTTACACGCCTTTCTTCATGGTTTATGGAGCAGAGGAGGTTCTCCCTTGTGACATCCGTCATGACTCGCCCCGTGTGGCAGCGTATGTCGAAGCTGATAATGAGAAGGCACGACAGGAAGCACTTGACCTGTTAGATGGGGAGCGTGACATTGCGGCGGCTCGTTCGGCGATCTACCATCAGGATCTGCGTCGTTATCACAGCCGCCGGGTTAGAACCAGAACTTTTCAAGAAGGCGATCTGGTACTCCGACTCATCCAGGATCAGACTGATATGCACAAGTTATCCCCGCCTTGGGAAGGACCCTTTGTGGTCAACAAGAATCTGCACAACGGGTCATACTACCTAATCGATGTTCGAGAGCACAAAGACTCACGAAAATCGGAGGAGGAGACCCACCGGCCGTGGAATATCGCCCATCTGCGGCCCTACTATACTTGAGCCATAGGCTCTGCTTCTGTACATAGTTATGACAATGTATATAATATGATCAATATAATAAACCGGAACCTCAGCTAAAGCGGGGTATCTGTTGTTTTTCTCACATCATGTGTGGTTACATGGGGGCTTCTTTTCATAAAGCAGCGTCCGGTTTACCCCTTGATTCAGCTTATCTAGGCTTTATATAAAAATCACTTGGGGGCTTGGTTGCGCTTGAATCATAGCTACACCTCTTGATCGGTGCAATGCCACAATATCACTTGGGGGCTTGGTCGTATTCAAACCATAGTCACACCTCTTGATCAGCGCAAAGCCAAACTACTCTGGGGCCAAAGAGAGTGTTGCAAAAGAACAACTCAAACATAGGCATCCACTAAGCACAGCTCAAAATGTTACTTGGGGATGCTTTGCTGTCGCAATGAGCAAAGAATCTACACTTGTAATAGGCTATCAAGCCACGTCTTGGAAGCCTGGTGTATACACCTAAAACCCCGGGTTAGCCTGCCTGTTTAAGTAAGTCACTCCGCCCAGGTAAACCTGGTATGACCCGTCGAACTTTGACAAGTTACTCTGATAAGACCCTGAACTTGTCAAGTTAAAATAATGATTGGTTAAGGATTGAGGACCATCTTAAAAGGCTTTGTAAAATGGTTTAACTCAGTGGCCTGGCAGCCCATGAAAAGCCTCGAATTTGGGGCCTGGCAGCCCGTGAAAAGCCTCGACTACAAGTTTTCATTTGCTTTTTGCCAAGTTTTTCTCTCTTTTGGTAAGACTTATGATGTTTTTTGATAAACCGATGTTCATCAACCCGGCTAGGCTTTCAACTACAAGTTGTCAGTACGTAATCACTTATAACCCGGAGTTTCTTAACCCGGTCTGGTTTCGACTCTAAGTCGCCAGCATTGAATAAACTGGTGTTTATCACAACCTGACACGGTTTTATCATAAACCGGCACGGTATGAAAGGAGTTATCATTACTCAAGATTGGGGTTATCACCCTCACTACCAATGTTGGTCAGCCAACGTTGTGATTCAAGGTCACAGGATCAATTATTTTCATACTTGATTATCTTTTTATAGCCTTGGTTATAAACCCTGGCTATATATCTGGGCATCATGACCCGTCCGGCGGTAAACCGCCAGGACACTATCAACTTTTTGTGTGCAGGAATAGATCGCTACGGATTATGAACATAATATGTCTTAAGCATGGCGGATTAAGAAGTGTCAGGCACAAATAAATATGCACGAAGGCATAACAGACCAAGTGTTTTAACTAGCCTATTACAAGGCGTTTCAGTGCCCAAAAGGATAATTGTTTCTCAATAAGCATTGCAGCACGTGGAAGACTAAACCGGCCTCCGGATCATGATTCGTCTCCAGCTTGACCTGACGGCTGCGGATCATCTTGCACCGGTTCACCCTCTTCGTCTCTACCTAGCGGCTGGAAGTCAATAGTTGTCCAGTCGATCCTAGTTAGGGCTTGGAACACAGCTTCATCGCTTATAAGGGTGGACGGTTCAATGTCAGGGGCATAAGTGTGCTTACGAATTGGCGGGATGAGATTTTGAACCTCAGGAGTTGGTGCGGCCACCCGTTTGTTGTTAACGTCATAACTTGCCTGATAATGTGAAAGATCAGCTTCTTCAGCTAATTGGCAAGCCAGCGGACGTACTTCCCGGTTTATGGCTCGGAGGTCCTCATTGCCAAGTTCTGATCCGTCTTCTTTCAAGCTCGGATAGCCTTTGCTGACATCTTCCGGATCAAGATCGGGCACCCATGCTTTTTCCCGGGTTAGCGCGGTCAGAGCACCAGCTCTTGCAGCAGATCTCTTTAACTCTTCTACCCGGGCAGGAAGCATTGACAACCTTTGTAAGGTCTCCTTGATTAAAGTTGGGGGCGGTTTGTTGTGAGAAGCGGTGCAGATAATCCGTTGTGCGCCGGTATATAACTGCTCTATAAGAGTATAGGCAGCCTTCAGCTTCTTCTGTACATCAGAGCCCAGGTGGCTAATGCGAGTTCCTGTATCGTTCCAAACATCAGTAAATCGGCAATGAATGAGATGATATGATGAGGATTTAAAGATAGGAGGCTTACTGAACACAGCAGCAGTCATAGCATGTACTTGCCGCTTTACAGCAGTCAGCTCGTCTACCACCGGTTTAAGAGCTGCTTCTGCGTCCTCAGCTCTTTTCTGCAAAGCGGATTTTTCTGTGTTCCAATCTGCCCGCTCCTTGTTGAAATTCTCCTTTAGCTTTTCCATAGCGGCTAAAGCGCTAGTCAGCTCATCCTTTGCCTTGGAAGTTTCGACTTGCTGGGACTTGATATTTTCTTGCAGATCGGCGGTTTGAGATTCCTTTTTGCTTAGCTCAGCCTATAAGAACCAGACGTATTATGAGTTGACGGTATATATTTGAAGTACCAAGCACATAACAAGTTATGCACCTGATACTTGGGGGCTAATGCATATTTGCTTGTTCTCGGAAATTTCTACAAGTCCCAAGCACAATACAAGTATTACTCTTGGCACTTGGGGGCTAATGTATGTTTGCTCAAAATACTGACATGGAAATTCTTTTAAAAAAGTCCCGGTTCATCTTTATAAAGTTAAACCGGCCCTTGGGGGCGACACCAGTGAAAAGATACAGTATTGCAAATATAAAGTTATTACTAAGTCCCGGTTTGGATTGATATCATAAACCGTCACTTGGGGGCTACTCAAGTTGATATTTGGAATTTAAAAGAGAAACAGTTATGCAGAGTTAAGCATTAGTTACCTCGTATCGCTCTTTCATCAAGTTTACCAAACCGGCTTCATAGTCGCGGCTGGTGTACAGACAGTTCAAGAAGTCAGAGTGAATATCTTGAGCATTGAGATGGGCATAGCTTGACAAGTCGGCATTCCATTTGCCTTTGCCGATAGCAGAAAGCTCGTCTTTGGCGCTATGTTTAGATAAAGCGACCGGATTGCCAGGAGTGGTGTGACCAATGCCAGTAATCATGATGTCATCTTCTTTATCACCAGTAGCCTTCACTGGAGTCGACGGCTTATCAGCAGTTTTCACTGGACTTGCCGTTTTATCATCAGTTCGGGCCGGGCTTGTTGGCTTCTCAGTGTGGCTTCTGGTGTCCACTTCTACTTGTTCAACAATGAAGTCATAATCTTGAGGTGGCGGATCGTCATGAATAACATCAGCATTGGTTCCCTCCAGATCTGGAGTTTTCTCCGGTTCAATATCCATATTATCATCAGCCGGTTTATTTAGCCGAGCCTTCTTGCTAGGTCGAGGCTTGGCACTGAAAAGAACAAATATAAAAGGTCAATACATCAAGTGAATATAAGGTATTAAGAGTCAGTTTAAGGCATAACTCACCTAGGAACTGTCTTGAGGGCAGGAAGTTGTGTAGCTGTTGACTCGCCAGAAGATGAGTGAGGTGTTCCCTGATAATTCGAATCAGACGGATTAAGAGGCTGTCGGAAACAACCCGCCTTGGGGCAAGAAGTGTCAAGGGTATAAGAGACCTCTGATCGGCGTTTCCGAACAAGAGTGTTCGGTAAACCGGCGGAGGTAACTACCTGGCCGCTGTGCCGGGTTGTGCGGCGAGCTTCGTGTTGCTGCGTCTTCAAAATAAAGTTTGGGTCCAAGTAAGCAAGGGGGTGAGAAAATTTTACTTTCCGGTTTGCTCGATGGATTTTTGATGTTGGCAGAGGATCTGAATCGGAGGAAAGAATGATTACCTCTACGTCATCAGCTTGACTGCCTTCAGCATCGTCCTGATAATAGTCATTGTCAATGGGGTGTATGAAAAATGAACCAAGAGAGTCAAGTTCTACCTCTGAGTCCGGATTAGCTACATCGGCGTCAGCGTTTGGCTCGGAAGACGCAATGGTCCTTTTCTTGGCAGATTTTTTAACAACCTTGGTCTTCGGGCGAAGTGGCTTTGCCGGTTTGTCTTGTGGTTTTGCCGGTTTATCCTGTGGTTTTTTCTTCTAGAACGGATCATCACCCTGGCAAAGATGAACAAATTTTTGAGAGAATGTTTTAAAGGATTAAGCTGAAAACAAAGAAGTCATATGATTCTTACAGCTGGCGGTTTGTTGGAGGTGCAGAAAGGACTTAGTCCAGTCTGGCCGCAGACGGCCTCTAGTTCATTCACCATTTTCTTGACAGCCTCTGTAACTTCAGCCTCTGTTAGCTGAATATTAATATGTCGTTGAGGATCGGTCAAACTCCCTGTGTATTCACACATCAAACCGGGGCGCCGACTTAAGGGCAGAATGCTCTAGCTTATCCAACAACAAGCAAAGTCAACACCTGTTAAACCGTTCGCCATGAAGGCTCTAAGCTTTGGCAGTTGTGGGGCATAGTTGGCCCTTTCCTTTGCAGTTAACCTCTATTGCTAAGACGGTGAGGGTGGTAACCCGGCAAAGGGTTTTCATCAGTTGGAGATGTGTCTTTGCAATAAAACCAAGTCTGGTTCCACTCCTTGGGGTGACTGTGAAGCTTGGCGTGAGGGAAGCCGACTTCCTTCCTTTTCTGAACCGCCATTCTGCCAAGTTCAGTATTGGGTCCATCTGTGAACTCTGTGCGACGGTTTAAGTGGAAGAAATCCCTAAACAATTCAACTGTGGGTTCCTCTTGAAGATAAGCCTCACAAAAGACTTGGAAATGGCAGATGTTGGACACATAGTTTGGACCAATGTCCTGAGGGTGAAGCTAGAAACTGGCAAGCACATCTCGGAAGAATTTTGAACCGGGAGGGCTAAATCCTCGACCCAGATGGTCAACAAAAACGACTACCTCTCCGTCCTTGGGTTTTGGAGGATTTTCCGGACCAGGGGCCCTCCAGTGGATGACCTCCTTCTTGGCTAAAGCGCCAGTTGCATTCATAGACTTGTTTGGCCATCTCAAGGGAAACTGAAACATAATTATTGCCGGTTTAAGATTTGTACCATATTGTTAAACCGGAGTCTGATATTGCTAAGCTGGAATCTTACGATGGAGAAGGTGCAAAGATAAATGACTCGGCGGTTTACGAGGGGACTAATGGTACCTACCGGATTATCATTTTTTCAAAGCTAAACCGCCTATATTGGTATGAAAGATACAGATCTAAAGTACTTAAGTGAAGGAAAAACAGGTTTCGCAGATTGAGGTGATAAATTTCAGATCTGCGTTATGACAGAAAACTAGAAAATATTCGGACCTAATTTCAAGTGCTTAAACAGATCATCAAGTTCAGATGAGTTTGTATATAAGGGAGATGCTCCAATAAGGAAAAAGGGGATTATGGCTACGGCCGCACAAGACGTATCAGATTCGAACTAGCTGTTTGTGTCGGAAGAACGGCGCCGGAGCTTCAGTAAACTCTGATGAACACTGAACCCTAATGGTGGATCTAGAGTGAGGAAAAGTGGAACTTACGGATGCTGAGGAAGCAGCGGAGGATCGCCGCGTTTCTCTGGTGCGGTCCGGTTGATGCAGCGGCCGTTATTGAGGCAGATGCGAAGATCGACGGCGGCGGCAGAGCTCGAAGGTTGGTCGGCACGAGGAAGAAGATGATGCTAAGAGGCACGGGGGGGAGTGAAAAGGACCACTCGGCCTTATTTATAAGGTGAATGGATAAGTGGCAGGCGCGAGAATCGAGGAGCCCGAAAAATGGGATATGTGACAGATCTGTTGCCTCGATTGTCGGAGGCTCATTAATGAAGGTGGGTTATGTGCAGTTTTTAATAACAGATGACGTCATGGCGATTTATCATGGTCCTGGAAAGTGACATCACGGTGGTTTACAAGATTATGCGAAGGCGCTGAAGAAGAAATTTTCTTAAGTATTGAGGATTGACATGAACCAGTTCAAATCAATCTGGGGCCTAATGTTGGGGATATTACTACTGGGCGTAAACCGGCCGGGAGAGGCCAGGTTATCCCCATAATGAATTATTATACTTGAAGCCCATGAAGACGAAGATGATGGCGCTTTAAGTAAGCCCAGGGCCCAAAGGCGGATTAAGACCTGTAGTGAGAAACCGACGTTGATATGTAAACTTGTGTTATAAGATAGGAAGAGCAGAGACCGAGCCGGACACGTTTATGAGCCGGCCTCGGGACCCTGTAAACCGACGGGCGTCAACCCATGTATATAAGGGGATGACCCGGTGGCGGTTTAAGGACAACAGACAACAACTCGAGACCCAGGCAAAGCGTATTCGCTCCCTGGTCATCAAAACCCAAGCAATCCCACAACAACTGGATCATAGGCTTTTACCTTCACTGCAAGGGACTGAACTAGTATAAACTCTCTGCGTCCCTTGTCCGCTTTAACCCCTTTAAGCTAACCCGTCGCGATGGCTCCACGACTAAGTCCTTTCTCTAGGACATCTGCCGTGACAAAACCACGACACTCTACATTTTCATTTTAGTGATCCAAGATCACATTGAGTCCATAGGAAAAGCCAATACTATTAAAAGGGGATGAGGTGTTGCTTAATGGCTTGCTTGCTCAAAATGCTTAGTGATATGCTCCAAAAGCCCTCAACCACTTTCTCATATCCTCATTTGTCCCAAACCAAAAGTCAAACTCGGCCCCACCGATTTGATCTATCCGGCGCCACCGTTTGACATAGTCACTGCCAGAAACCCTAATCAGTTCGGTCTCACCGATAGGGATCTCGGTCCCACCGAGATGGGATTGCAAACTCTTTGTTTCACTTCGTAACGTTTCGGTCCAACCGAGATGAGCGATCGGTCCCACCGAGTTCGCAATGCAAACTCTCTATTTCCTTTTTGTAATCTTTCAGTCTTACCGAAATGAGTGATCGGTCCCACCGAGTTTGCCAGACCAACTCTCTATTTGGCTATTACAGAAATCGGTCTCACCGAGTTCATGTGATCGGTCTCACCGAGATTACGTTATGCCCTAACCCTAACACAATCGGTCCCACCAAGTTGACATGTCAGTCCCACTAAAAAGCCTAACGTTCACATTTTGAACTAAATCGGTCTGACCGAGTTTCAGTATTCGGTCCCACCGAGTTTGGTAAATTGTGTGTAACGGTTAGATTTTGTGTGGAGGCTATATATACCCCTCCACCCTTCCTCCATTCATGGAGAGACCATCAGAACGTGCCTACACTTCCAACATTCATTTTCTGAGAGAGAACCACCTAATCATGTGTTGAGACCAAGATATTCGAATCCAAACACAAGAATCTTGATCTCTAGCCTTCTCCAAGTTGCTTTCCACTGAAATCATCTTTCCACCAAATCCAAATCTGCGAGAGAGAGTTGAGTGTTGGGAAGACTATCATTTGAAGCACAAGAGCAAGGAGTTCATCATCAACACACCATCTATTACCTTTTGGAGAGTGGTGTCTCCTAGATTGGTTAGGTGTCACTTGGGAGCCTCCGTCAAGATTGTGGAGTTGAACCAAGGAGTTTGTACAAACAAGGAGATCGCCTACTTCGTGAAGATCTACCCTAGTGAGGCAAGTCCTTCGTGGGCGATGGCCATGGTGGGATAGACAAGGTTGCTTCTTTGTGGACCCTTCATGGGTGGAGCCCTCCGTGGACTCGCGCAGCCGTTACCCTTCGTGGGTTGAAGTCTCCATCAACGTGGATGTATGATAGCACCACCTATCGGAACCACGCCAAAAATCTCCGTGTCTACATTGCGTTTGTTCACTCCAAACTCCTCCCTTTTACCTTCATATGCAATGATTTACATTCCGCTGCTATACTCTTAGAATTGCATGTGTAGGTTGATTGCTTGACTCGTGTTAAGTTGCTAAAATCTGCCAAGACTTAAAATTGGGAAAAGGCTAGATTTTTATTTGGTCAAGTAGTCTAATCACCCCCCTCTAGACATACTTTCAATCCTACAAGTGGTATCAGAGCTTTGGTCTACATTCACCTTGATTTCCATAGCTTTGGTGATCATAGCCTTGGTTTCACAACCTAGGAGAGTATGGCGTCTAGCGAGGGAAATTACCACCGTAGAGGTCCTTACTTTGATGGTACTAATTTTGCTAGTTGGAAGCATAAGATGAAAATGCATATTCTTGGACATAACCCCGCCGTTTGGGCTATTGTGTGTATTGGCTTGCAAGGTGAATTCTTTGATGGGAGAGAACAGAACCGTGAAGCTACCGCGGAGGAATTGAAGATGCTGCAATACAATGCTCAAGCTTGCGATATCCTCTTCAACAGACTGTGCCCCGAAGAATTCAACAAAATCAGCCATCTTGAGAATGCAAAGGAAATTTGGGATACTTTGATTGATATGCATGAAGGTACCGACTCCGTCAAGGAATCCAACTTGGATGTGCTTCAAAGTCAGCTTGACAAGTTCAAAATGAAGGATGGTGAAGGTGTCGCTGAAATGTACTCTAGGCTTGCTCTCATCATAAATGAGATTGCCGGCTTAGGAAGTGAAGAGATGACCGACAGATTCATCATCAAGAAGATCCTAAGAGCCTTGGATGGAAAATATGATATCTTGTGCACATTGATCCAAATGATGCTCATGAGATGTCACTCAAGGATAAAGAAGAGCTTCACAACAAGTCTAGTGGTGCTTACAAAGCCTCATGTGATGCTCCTACATCATCAAGTGAGAAACAAGCCTTCAATGAAGAATTGAGCCTAATGGTGAAGAACTTCAACAAGTTCTACAAGAGTAGAAGCAAAGAAAGAAGTTCCAAGTCAAGGTCCTACAATGACAAAAGATCTTCTAGTCGTGAGCGTAATTGCTACAATTTTCGAAGACCCGTACACTACTCCAATGAGTGTACGGCTCCCTACAAAAGAAGAGAAGACTCACCTAAAAGGAGAAGTAGAAGAGAAGAATCTCCTCCAAGGGAGAGAAGGAGTAGAGATGATCGTTATGAACGAAGAACCTCTCACAAAAGCAAGGATTCGGAAAGGAAGGACAAGTCATCAAGGAGCTATACAAAACGAAGACATCAAGCTCATGTTGATGAATGGGTATCCTGTTCCGACTCCGGCCACCACTCTGAGAGAAGTTATCACTCCGACTCAGAATATACTCAAGATGAAGGTGTTGCTCGTCTAGCACTTGTGTTAACCAACTCCCATGACATATTTGACTCACCAAATGAAGGAATTGGAAGATGCTTCGTGGCTAAAGGACCAAAGGTATCACATCCCGAGTATGTTGATTTCAATAGTGCTGAAATGATTTGCAAGGTGATGATGATTTACTTGTTGAGAACTCTAGTGATGAAAACTATGATGAACTTGCTATTAATCATGCTAATCAAGATAAAATGAATGACGATGATAAGAAGGAGATTGAGCGTCTAACTAAATAACTAAACACTCTTAAGTTAGCTCATGAAACTACCTTAGAAGATCATCGAGAGATTTTAAAGACTCATGAGAAGCTACGCTTTGAAAATCTCAACCTAGAGCAAGAGCATGGGTTCTTAAAAGGAATCAATGATGATCTTTGTAAGAAAAGTTCTTCTTACATTGCCAAGCGTTTACTCTTGTCTACTTACATGCCACAAGTAAAATCTCGCAACAAGAGTAAGAAAGATTCTTCTTCTAGTAGTAACAATAATCATGCTAAATCCAATTTTCTTGCTTCTAGTAGTTCTCTTGATTACACTAATGATTCTCTTAGCCAAGTTACACTTGAGCAAGAAAGTAGCTTATTGAAGGGAATTATAGAGAAAGGTATTTACAAGAGCCTTGCCGGATGTAAGCAATTTGAGGAAATTGTACGCAAGCAAGGAAGGCCCCGGAAGAATCAAGGTGTTGGTTTTGAACGAAAGTTCAATGCCAATGGAGTTGAGTGGGAAGAAGATCAATACCCCAAGACGAAGTTTGTTCCTCAACAAGAGAAGTATGATCCTACTTCCTTCAAAGGAACACAAGCTCAAGATGATCTTCCGCCACAAGACCACAAGCAAAAAGGCACGGACAAGCTTCAAGAGGAGATTGATGCATTTGAAGAAGCTCCTAAGGCCTTAGTCAAGTGGGTTCCCAATACTACATCAAGTTCTACTTCATCAAGTATGACTACAACTCCAAGGATTCCCATCAAGTTGATGTGGATCACGAAGAATAAGAACTAGAGAGTTCTTGAGGGTGACTCCGCCAACATACTTCACTCGTATATCATTTTGGCGAGAACAAGTGCAAACAACTTCCACACCTTGCACTAGTTCAAGGAGTCACAAACCCTCTTGTTGGTAAGACAAGGGACAAGGTAACCTAATGCTTTCATGGACATCATCTTGTGTGTACTTCACTCTATGTCCATGGATATCCTTGTTTGTTCCTTGTGGGACTAACCCATGTAGGTATTGAAAGTGCAACTCACTCCAATAGATTGCTCCAAATGATCTACATCAACATTGAGCATCCACATATTCAACATCTACATGAAGTCATCATCGACAAAACCCAAGGTTAGTTCATCCCTCTTAGGGGGGATATCACATCTACGGGGAGCTTTAATAAAAAAATTTGAGCTAAAGCAACTCTAATGGTGTGAACACAATAATGCTTTATGTAAAAGTGGTAACCCCACTTGTGCTTAAACGATGAGTATGACCTATGATCAAATGTTCTCATTTGACTCCTCAGTCAACATACTCATGTATAGATGACCTAGTCATCGCCAATTGCTTGATAGATGCTAGAGTGATTGTGCATGTTTTGCCACATATTTCATTTGTCATCTTATTGTGTGAGCATGTTGATTGCATATTTTTCTCATTCAAGGACATCCATTTGTTGTTTTGATTGTTTGGTCTTTTCTTTTTGCCAAATGGATGGACAAGAATGCCTAATAACTTCCTATAGCTATCTATGCTTTTCTCGTCTCAAACTCTATTCATGCTACATCACAAAGTTTGATCAAGTCAGATTCGAACTCTCTGGGTGAGGAGCACTTGGAGTCACCGATTTTTCATAGACTTAAACTTCCAAAACCTCTCTCTGTATTTCGGTCTGACTGATTCATCCCTTTCGGTAACACCGAGTTCACTGAGTTGATGTAGGTTTTCAATCTCGGTGCAACCGATTAGAACCGTTCAGTCACACCGAGTTGCAGTAACCGCTTGCGATTCTGCATCTCGGTGCCACCGAGTTGTTCCACTCGGTCACACCGACAGGGTCAGGATATATACCCACGGGTCAAATTTTGGAAATTCCTCCAAAACCTTTTCGCCCGCGCGTGTCCTGCTCTGCTGACTCGGTCTCCAGATCATCTTCTCATCGCCAGCGACCCCCTACCGCTGGTCTCCACCACCGTCAACAGGAATCTTCAGCGCCGTTGCCGCCGTAGCAAGCTCATCGCCAAGTTAGGGTATGATTTCAATTCTTTGTGCAATCTTTACCTCCGATTCTTAGCACAAAGTCAATGCCATGATTCTTACCACATATGAGATCATTCTATCCAATAAAAAACTTCCTTTAGATTAGTTTTGATTTGAAAATTTAGGGTTAGGTTTCAGCCGGACTCATCTCGGACCGACCGAGTTGTAGAAATCGGTCTCACTGATTTGGCTTAGGCCATTGCACTTGTAACTTCTGGTCTAACTGAAACCTGCAAATCGGTGTGACCGAGTTCAACTCTCAGTGAAACCCTAGCAATCTCGGACTCACCGAACTGTGTCTCAGTCTGCCCGATCTCACTAGTTCAGACTCCAGTATTGCTTCGGTGGCACCGAGTTTAACAAATTGGTAGCTCCGAAATGCTTTCTGTGGAAAACTAAAACTAAGTTTTTGACTCAATTATTTTGCAAAATCTCTGTACTTTGTGATGCTCATCCACTCTATCTCATCTATATCTATTCACAGGGTCAACTTTCAGTTTGCAGTGTCAACAATGTCTGATCAGAGTGATAGCCAGAACAAGTCTGAGGAGCAAGTTAACCTGAGTGAGGGCACTAGTCCCTCTGGCAGTTATGATGAGGGCAGCAGAAGTACTCCTAGCAACCTGCCTAAGGATGATACTAGGCAGAGGAGAAAGAGAAATTCTGATTCAGAGGATGAAGACTATGTTGCTGCTGAGGAGGAGGTCAGCTCCAAGAAGAAAGTGGTTAAGAAGGAATTTGGCACAGCTTCTTCAACAAAGCTTGGTCTGATCAAGAAGGCTCCTGGCAAGAGAGTGCCCATGTCAAAAGCCAGAGCCTCAACCCTTGAAGCCTCCAAATCAACTGTTGGAGAGGCTGCTGGTGAAGGCAAGAAGAGGAAGGAAATGGTCAAGAAGACCATGGCAAGAGTTATTGGAAAGCCCTCAATGATGATTCAATCTGATGAGGAAGAAGAGGAAGAAGAGGATGCTGCACCAGCACCTAAAACTCAAAAGCTGATGGGGGATGCCATCAAGTCTGGGGTTGCTCCATCAAAGCCCAAGACTGCCCCCAAAGCTACTGCTCCAGCCACCAAGTCTGCACCAAAGAGATCCACCAGAAATATACCAGCCGCTGAGAAGAATAAGGCCCCAGTGCCTGAAGTAGTAGAAGAAGAAGGAGCCCAAGTGCTCAAAAAATTGAAGCCCAAGATCCCTGATCATGATGACAATCACCCAGTGGCTGAAAACATGAAGGAGAGAAAAGATGCAGGTCTTAGATTGTGGAGACAATAAGACCCTTATGCTGTGAGGAGAAGGACTGTTGTGGACTATAGATTTCACATCAAGGAACAACAGGACTTCTATGAGACAATTCTGTTGGATAAGAAGCCCATAGTGTGTGGCATGAAGTGGGTTGATTGGAAGTACATCGACAACAATGAAGACCACTTCCCTGGAGTGATGAGAGCTTCAGACTCAATGGGGTTGACACCTTTGTGGGTCAGAAATTGACCAAGTGGAATGATGAGCTCATTATGCAGTTCTATTCAATTGCTCATTTCTACCTAGATGGAAAAATTGTTTGGGTGTCTGAGGGTACAAGGTACCAATCTACTGTTGCTGAGTGGGCCAAGCTCATCAATGCTCTAGATGAAGCTGAGGATGACATTGATGTATATGCAAAGCGCAAGAAAGATCACAACTCCATGGCCAACATGTACAAGGAGATACCTGACAAGGCCTTGGAGACACACAAGCTAGGCTCAGTGTATTATCTGTTGTCTGGACTGCCACCATAAACACCATCTTGAGGCACACCTTGTTACCCAAATCAGGAGATCACAGGATGATCAGAGGCCACTCCATCAACTTGCTTCAATTGTTTGATGTGCCACAGAAATTCAAAGTGATGAGTTTGATTGTTGAAACCATCAAGAGAACACCAGCAGACCAAAAGAGATCATGTGGGTATGCTCCACATATCCAGATGCTCACCAACTCCAAGATGGCCAATCCTACTTTAGTAGAGGCCCAGGAGAAGAGGGAGAAGGCAAAAGCAGAGAAGGTAACCAAGATGCCAAGTGTTGAAGAGGCTTCACAAGTTTTTCTCAAGTCAAAACAAGATCAACTTGGATATCTTATTCAAGCCACTTTGAGGATTGAGAAAGGATTGTCACCCTGACTTAGAATCAAGTGAGTCTTGAAAAGGTCATTGAAACAAAGTTTATGATCTAGACTTGAAGGTCACAGAGATGCAAACAGCTGTTGAGCAGCTCCAGGATGAAGCTGAAGAGAGGAAAGGGAAAGCTAGCACTGAAGCTTTCAGAGAGTGCCTAGGGCACAGAGATCTACAACCGTGCCAGTGACAGACACTAGAGCTACTACTTCAGCACCTGTAGCCACAGCTTCAGTTGCCCCTCCGGTTGCAACTCCACCAGCTCCTACAACCTCAACAGATGCATTTGTCCTAGGAGTCCTCTCCACACCACCTCCCGAAGATCAAGCCTAGAGAGCCGCATCACACTATGCATTTTCGAGCTTTTTGGTAACTTGTTGCCAAAGGGGAGAAAGTGTATAGATCATAGGCTTTGAGAGAGAGAGCTTTGCTTCTTTTTGCTACTTATTTGCTACCTTATTTGTTTGCTTGCTTAGATGATACTTTATGTGTGTGTGAGATACTTGTCTGATCATGTGTTTGATCATATCATACTTTAATGTTTGTGCTTGGATGATGATATTATCTATCTCTCATGTATGATCATTCACATCTTGCCTTGGTGATGAGTGCATATTTCATATACTATCATTTTGAGCGCTCCACCAAGATGTATGTGACATGGAAGAGTAACCCATGATCCTCATCGATTGTGCATTTGCATTCAAAAGCAAATTTTAAATAATGAACAAATTTAGGGGGAGCTCTTGCTTATCACATACTTCTCAAAGCGATGATGTTTTTCATTCTTATTGAATTTGTCGAAGCTTTGATCTATATGTTGTCATCAATTACCAAAAAGTTAGAGATTGTAAGTGCAACTAATCCCTGGGTGGTTTTGGTAATTCTTAACAACATATAGCTCATTGGACTAATATTCTTTCAAGATGATCATTTCAGAAAGTTCAATGATTGGCATGACATGGACTAGAGATGTGGACCCCTCAAAATGCTAAGGACACATATTGGCTCAAGCTCAAGACTCTACATTTTCATTTTAGTGATCCAAGGTCACATTGAATCCATAGGAAAAGCCAATACTATTAAAAGGGGATGAGGTGTTGCTTAATGGCTTGCTTGCTCAAAATGCTTAGTGATATGCTCCAAAAGCCCTCCACCACTTTCTCATATCCCCATATGTCCCAAACCAAAAGTCAAACTCGGCCCCACCGATTTGATCTATCCGGCGCCACCGAGTTCATTTGACATAGCCACTGCCAGAAACCCTAATCCATTCGGTCTCACCGATAGGGATCTCGGTCTCACCGAGATGGGATTGCAAACTCTCTGTTTCCCTTCTTAACGTTTCGATCTAACCGAGATGAGCGATCGGTCCCACCGAGTTCGCAATGCAAACTCTCTGTTTCCTTTTCGCAACGTTTCGGTCTTACCGAAATGAGCGATTGGTCCCACCGAGTTTGCCTGACCAACTCTCTGTTTGCCTATTACAGAAATCGGTCTCACCGAGTTCATGTGATCAGTCTCACCGAGATTACATTATGCCATAACCCTAACACAATCGGTCCCACCAAGTTGACATGTCGGTCCCACCGAAAAGCCTAACGTTCACATTTTGAACTAAATCGGTCTGACCGAGTTTCGGTATTCTGTCCCACCAAGTTTGGTAAATTGTGTGTAATGGTTAGATTTTGTGTGGAGGCGATATATACCCCTCCACCCTTCCTCCATTCGTGGAGAGAGCCATCAGGACATGCCTACACTTCCAGCATTCATTTTCTGAGAGAGAACCACCTACTCAGGTGTTGAGACCAAGATATTCCAATCCAACCACAAGAATCTTGATCTCTAGCCTTCCCCAAGTTGCTTTCCACTCAAATCATCTTTCCACCAAATCCAAATCTATGAGAGAGAGTTGAGTGTTGGGGAGACTATCATTTGAAGTACAAGAGCAAGGAGTTCATCATCAACACACCATCTGTTACCTTTTGGAGAGTGGTGTCTCCTATATTGGTTAGGTGTCACTTGGGAGCCTCCGTCAAGATCGTGGAGTTGAATCAAGGAGTTTGTACGGGCAAGGGGATCGCCTACTTCATGAAGATCTACCCTAGTGAGGCAAGTCCTTCATGGGCGATGGCCATGGTGGGATAGACAAGGTTGCTTCTTCGTGGACCCTGATACGTCTCCAACGTATCTATAATTTTTGATTGCTCCATGCTATTATATATTCTGTTTTGGATGTTTAATGGGCTTATGTATACACTTTTATATTATTTTTGGGACTAACCTATTAACCGGAGGCCCAACCCAAAGTGTTTTTTTTCCTATTTCAGTGTTTCGAAGAAAAGGAATATCAAACGGAGTCCAAACGGAATGAAACCTTCAGGCACGTGATTTTCAGAACAAACGTGATCCAGAGGACTTGGAGTGGACGTCAAGAAATCACCGAGGAGGCTACGAGGCAGGGGGCGCGCCCTCCACCCTCGTGGGCCCCTCGTGGCTCCACCGACCTACTTCTTCCTCCTATATATACCTACGTACCCCCAAACCATTGGGGAGCACCACAAAAACCTAATTCCATCGCCGCAACCTTCTATACCCGTGAGATCCCATCTTGGGGCCTTTTCCGGCATCCTGCCGGAGGGGGCTTTGATCACGGAGGGCTTCTACATCAACACCATAGCCTCTCCGATGATGTGTGAGTAGTTTACCTCAGACCTTCGGGTCCATAGTTATTAGCTAGATGGTTTCTTCTCTCTCTTTGGATCTCAATACAAAGTTCTCCTCGATCTTCTTGGAGATCTATTCGATGTAACTCTTTTTGCGGTGTGTTTGTCGAGATCCGATGAATTGTGGGTTTATGATCAAGATTATCTATGAACAATATTTGGATCTCCTCTAAATTCTTTTATGTATGATTGGTTATCTTTGCAAGTCTCTTTGAATTATCAGTTTGGTTTGGCCTACTAGATTGATCTTTCTTGCAATGGGAGAAGTGCTTAGCTTTGGGTTCAATCTTGCGGTATCCTTTCCCAGTGACAGCAGGGACAGCAAGGCACGTATTGTATTGTTGCCATCGAGGATAAAAAGATGGGGTTTATATCATAGGGCATGAGTTTATCCCTCTACATCATGTCATCTTGCTTAAAGCGTTACTCTGTTCTTATGAACTTAATACTCTAGATGCATGCTAGATAGCGGTCGATGTGTGGAGTAATAGTAGTAGATGCAGAATCGTTTCGGTCTACTTGTCACGGACGTGATGCCTATATACATGATCATACCTAGAAATTCTCATAACTATGCTCAGTTCTATCAATTGCTCGACAGTAATTTGTTTACCCACCGTAATACTTATGCTCTTGAGAGAAGCCACTAGTGAAACCTATGGCCCCCGGGTCTATCTTCCATCATATTAACCTCTCGTCAACAAGTTATTTCTATTGCCGTTTATTTTGCTTTCTTTACTTTTACTCTTTATCATAAAAATACCAAAAATATTATCTTATCATGTCTATCAGATCTCACTCTCGTAAGTGACCGTGAAGGGATTGACAACCCCTTTATCGCGTTGGTTGCGAGGTTCTTATTTGTTTGTGTAGGTGCGTGGGACTTGAGCGTGGTCTCCTACTGGATTGATACCTTGGTTCTCAAAAATTGAGGGAAATACTTACGCTACTTTACTGCATCACCCTTTCCTCTTCAAGGGAAAACCAACGCAGTGCTCAAGAGGTAGCAAGAAGGATTCCTGGCGCCATTACCGGGGAGTCTACGCACAAGTCAAGACCTATCAAGTACCCATCACAAACTCTTATCCCTCGCATTACATTATTTGCCATTTGCCTCTCGTTTTCCTCTCCCCCACTTCACCCTTGCCGCTTTATTCGTCCTCTCTTTCCGTTCTTTTTCTTCTCGTGTTTCTTGAGTTTGCTGCCACTATGTAGGAATCTGGGGAGGTTATCCTTAATGAAGGCAATAATAATAACATGGGAAAATTTGATGCTTTCGATGATCCTCTCGAGGAACCTACTATCTTGCATACTAAAAAGTTTCGAGTCGGTAGTGGTAATATTATTGGGAAATGAGTTATTCAAGATTTCTTTACTTGTGCCGGTGCTTTGCCCATCATGGGTGGCACTATTCTTCATAGAACTAGTAGCCTTGCGGATGCGATATTTTTGCTCGTAGTTGAACTTGAAAGGCAATTTCTTCATATGCATCCTTGCATACAAAGAATTTTCCTAGAATTTTCTAATATTGAGCACTCTTCTGTTAAGCGTGTCGCTACTATGTTTTGGCTCATGAGTTCAGATTCATAATGAAAGAGGCTAAAGAAATTTTTGCGCATTATAGGGTGGATGCTGGTCGTCCTCCCATAGAAGCTATCCTTTTTAACCAAGAAGACATAATGCGTTTACAATCTTTGGATCATGTTGCTTATAATGAAAATCTTAGAAAAAAAGGTTCCAGCCGATGTTCTAATTGATAGAATTTCTGAACTTAATGATGATTTTGCCATTCAGAATAATGGGTTAGGTTTTTCTCTTGAACAAAGGCTTGTGACTTTTTGCCAAAAGAATGCTTGTAATGATGAATTGGTTGCGCAATATAAGGGGCAAAAGGAGGAATCCATACCTCCCGAGATTGATCTTGGGGACTTTTGTCCCATTAAATTTAGCCCTTTTGATTATATTTGCTTGACTCAAAGAAAACTTGCTGCTGAACGTAGACAATATGAGAGAAGTTTTCATGATTTGCCTTATCATTATTATGGCAATACCTAGATCTATCCTCCCTTTTATGCCTAGTTAGGGGCGTTAAACGATAGCGCTTGTTGGGAGGCAACCCAATTTTATTTTAGTTTTTTCTTTTTGCTTATGTTTAGGAATAAATCTTTGATCTAGCCTCTGGTTATATGTGGTTTTGTGTTTTAATTAGTGTTTGTGCCAAGTTAAACCTATAGGATCTTCTTGGATGATAGTTATTTGATCTTGCTGAAAATTCCAGAAACTTTCTGTTCACGAAAACAATTGTTACAAATCACCAGAACGTGATAAAATACTGATTCCAATTGCAGTAGATCAATAAACAAATTATCTAGGTCGTCCTATTTTGGTAGATATTTCTGAGTTCCAGAAGTTTGAGTTAGTTACAGATTACTACAGACTGTTCTGTTTCTGACAGATTCTGTTTTTCGTGTGTTGTTTGCTTATTTTGATGAATCTATGGCTAGTAAAAGAGTTTATAAACCATAGAGAAGTTGTAGTACAGTAGGTTTAACACCAATATAAATAAAGAATGAGTTCATTACAGTACCTTGAAGTGGTGTTTTGTTTTCTTTCGCTAACGGAGCTCATGAGATTTTCTGTTAAGTTTTGTGTTGTGAAGTTTTCAAGTTTTGGGTAAAGATGTGATGGATTATGGAACAAGGATTGGCAAGAGCCTAAGCTTGGGGATGCCCAAGGCACCCCAAGGTAAAATCCAAGGACAACCAAAATCCTAAGCTTGGGGATGACCCGGAAGGCATCCCCTCTTTCGTCTTCGTCTATCGGTAACTTTACTTGGAGCTATATTTTTATTCACCACATGATATGTGTTTTGCTTGGAGCGACTTGTATAATTTGAGTCTTTGCTTTTTAGTTTACCAGAATCTTCCTTGCTGTACACACCTTTTGAGAGAGACACACATGATTCGGAATTTATTAGAATACTCTATGTGCTTCACTTATATCTTTTGAGCTATATAGTTTTTGCTCTAGTGCTTCACTTATATATTTTAGAGCACGGCGGTGGTTTTGTTTTATAGAAACTATTGATCTCTCATGCTTCACTTATATTATGTTGAGAGTCCTACAAAATAGCATGGTAATTTGCTTAAGTTGTGAAATTAGTCCTAATATGATAGGCATCCAAGATTAGTAAAACTTTCTTATAAGTGCGTTGAATATTATGAGAAGTTTGATACTTGATAATTGTTTTGAGATATGAAGATGGTGATATTAGAGTCATGCTAGTTGAGTAGTTGTGAATTTGAGAAATACTTGTGTTAAAGTTTGTGATTCCCGTAGCATGCACGTATGGTGAACCGTTATGTGATGAAGTCGGAGCATGATTTGTTTATTGATTGTCTTCCTTATGAGTGGCGGTCGGGGACGAGCGATGGTCTTTCCCTACCAATCTACCCCCCTAGGAGCATGTGCGTAGTACTTTGTTTCGATAGCTAATAGAATTTTGCAACAAGTATATGACTTCTTTATGACTAATGTTGAGTCCATGGATTATACGCACTCTCACCCTTCCACCATTGCTAGCCTCTCTAATACCGCGCACCTTTCGCCGGTATCATACACCCACCATTACCTTCCTCAAAACAGCCACCATACCTACCTATCATGGCATTTCCATAGCCACTCCGAGATATATTGCCATGCAACTTACCACCGTCCCGTTTCCTATGACACGCTCCATCATTGTCATATTGCTTTGCATGATCATGTAGTTGACATCGTATTTGTGGCAAAGCCACCGTTCATAATTTTCATACATGTCACTCTTGATTCATTGCATATCCCGATACTCCGCCGGAGGCATTCACATAGAGTCATATTTTGTTCTAAGTATTGAGTTGTAATACTTGAGTTGTAAGTAAATAAAAGTGTGATGATCTTCATTATTAGAGCATTGTCCCAAGTGAGGAAAGGATGATGGAGACTATGATTCCCCCACAAGTCGGGATGAGACTCCGGACGAAAAAAGGGGAAAATAGGCCATAAAAAAGAGAAAAGGCCCAAATAAAAAAATGAGAGAAAAAGAGAGAAGGGACAATGTTACTATCCTTTTACCACACTTGTGCTTCAAAGTAGCACCATGATCTTCATTGATAGAGAGTCTCTTATGTTGTCACTTTCATATGCTAGTGGGAATTTTACATTATAGAACTTGGCTTGTGTATTCCAATGATGGGCTTCCTCAAATTGCCCTAGGTCTTCGTGAGCAAGCAAGTTGGATGCACACCCACTTAGTTTCTTTTGTTGAGCTTTCATACACTTATAGCTCTAGTGCATCCGTTGCATGGCAATCCCTACTCATTCACATTGATATCTATTAATGGGCATCTTCATAGCCCTTTGATACGCCTAGTTGATGTGAGAGTGTGTTCTCCTTTTTGTCTTCTCCACAACCACCATTCTATTCCACCTATAGTGCTATATCCATGGCTCATGCTCATGTATTGCGTGAAGATTGAAAAAGTTTGAGAACATCAAAAGTATGAAACAATTGCTTGGCTTGTCATCGGGGTTGTGCTTGATTAAATACTTTGTGTGATGAAGATAGAGCATAGCCAGACTATATGATTTTGTAGGGATAACTTTCTTTGGCCATGTTATTTTGAGAAGACATGATTGCTTTATTAGTATGCTTGAAGTATTATTATTTTCATGTTAATATTAAACTTTTATCTTGAATCTTTTGGATCTGAATATTCATACCACAAATAAGAGAATTACATTAAGGAATATGCTAGGTAGCATTCCATATCAAAAATTCTATTTTTATCATTTACCTACTCGAGGACGAGCAGGAATTAAGCTTGGGGATGCTTGATACGTCTCCAACGTATCTATAATTTTTGATTGCTCCATGCTATTATATATTCTGTTTTGGATGTTTAATGGGCTTATTTATACACTTTTATATTATTTTTGGGACTAAACTATTAACCGGAGGCCCAGCCCAAATTGCTGTTTTTTTGCCTATTTCAGTGTTTCGAAGAAAAGGAATATCAAACGGAGTCCAAACGGAATGAAACCTTCGGGAACGTGATTTTCAGAACAAACTTGATCTAGAGGACTTGGAGTGGACGTCAAGAAACCACCAAGGAGGCCACGAGGCGGGGGGCGCGCCTACCCCCCTGGGTGCGCCCTGCACCCTCGTGGGCCCCTCGTGGCTCCACCGACCTACTTCTTCCTCCTATATATACCTACGTACCCCCAAACCATCGGGGAGCACCACGAAAACCTAATTCCACCGCCGCAACCTTCTGTACCCATGAGATCCCATCTTGGGGCCTTTTCCGGCGTCCTGCCGGAGGGGGCATTGATCACGGAGGGCTTCTACATCAACACCATAGCCTCTCCGATGATGTGTGAGTAGTTTACCTCAGACCTTTGGGTCCATAGTTATTAGCTAGATGGCTTCTTCTCTCTCTTTGGATCTCAGTACAAAGTTCTCCTCGATCTTCTTGGAGATCTATTCGATGTAACTCTTTTTGCGGTGTGTTTGTCGAGATCCGATGAATTGTGGGTTTATGATCAAGATTATCTATGAACAATATTTGAATCTCCTCTGAATTCTTTTATGTATGATTGGTTATCTTTGCAAGTCTCTTCGAATTATCAGTCTGGTTTGGCCTACTAGATTGATCTTTCTTGCAATGGGAGAAGTGCTTAGCTTTGGGTTCAATCTTGCGGTGTCCTTTCCCAGTGACAGCAGGGGCAGCAAGGCACGTATTGTATTGTTGCCATCGAGGATAAAAAGATGGGGTTTATATCATATTGCATGAGTTCATCCCTCTACATAATGTCATCTTGCTTAAAGCGTTACTCTGTTCTTATGAACTTAATACTCTAGATGCATGCTGGATAGCGGTCGATGTGTGGAGTAATAGTAGTAGATGCAGAATCGTTTCGGTCTACTTGTCACAGACATGATGCCTATATACATGATCATACCTAGATATTCTCATAACTATGCTCAATTCTATCAATTGCTCGACAATAATTTGTTTACCCACCGTAATACTTATGCTCTTGAGAGAAGCCACTAGTGAAACCTATGGCCCCCGGGTCTATCTTCCATCATATTAATCTCTCGTCAACAAGTTATTTCTATTGCTGTTTATTTTGCTTTTTTTACTTTTACTCTTTATCATAAAAATACCAAAAATATTATCTTATCATATCTATCAGATCTCACTCTCGTAAGTGACCGTGAAGGGATTGACAACCCCTTTATCGCGTTGGTTGCGAGTTTCTTATTTGTTTGTGTAGGTGCGTGGGACTTGAGCGTGGTCTCCTACTGGATTGATACCTTGGTTCTCAAAAATTGAGAGAAATACTTACGCTACTTTACTGCATCACCCTTTCCTCTTCAAGGGAAAACCAACGCAGTGCTCAAGAGGTAGCAGACCCTTCGTGGGTGGAGCCCTTCATGGACTCGCGCAGCCGTTACCCTTCGTGGGTTGAAGTCTCCATCAACGTGGATGTACGATAGCACCACCTATCGGAACCACGCCAAAAATCTCCGTGTCTACATTGCGTTTGCTCCCTCCAAACTCCTCCGTTTTACCTTTATATGCAATGATTTACATTCTGTTGCTATACTCTTGGAATTGCATTTGTAGGTTGATTGCTTGACATGTGTTAAGTTGCTAAAATCTGCCAAGACTTAAAATTGGGAAAAGGCTAGATTTTTATTTGGTCAAGTAGTCTAATCACCCCCCCTCTAGACATACTTTCGATCCTATAGTATGTTGATGACATACTAATTTTCGGAACAAATCTTAATGTTATTAAGGAGGTCAAGGATTTCCTATCTCGTTGTTTTGAGATGAAGGATTTAGGAGTGGTTGATGTCATTCTGAACATCAAGTTGTTGAGAGACGATGATGGTGGGATTACATTGCTTCAATCTCACTATGTGGAAAAGATCTTGAGCCGCTTTGGTTATAGTGACTGCAAGCCCTCTCCAACACCATATGATGCCAGTGTGTTGCTTAAAAATAATCGAAGAATTGCTAGAGATCAATTGAAATTTTCTCAGATTATTGGCTCGCTTATGTACTTAGCCAATGCTACAAGACCTGACATCTCTTTTGTTGTTAGCAAACTGAGTCGGTTTGTCTCAAAACCAGGAGATATGCATTGGAAAGCTCTAGAGAGAGTTTTGCATTATTTGAAAGGCACTACGAATTATGGAATTCACTACACTGGGCACCCAAAGGTGCTTGAAGGGTATAATGACTCAAACTGGATCTCAGATGCTGATGAGATAAAGGCCACGAGCGGATATGTATTCTGTTGGGGAACGTAGTAATTTCAAAAAATTTCCTACGCACACGCAAGATCATGGTGATGCATAGCAACGAGAGGGGAGAGTGTTGTCCACGTACCCTCGTAGACCGAAAGCGGAAGCGTTAACACAACGCGGTTGATGTAGTCGTACGTCTTCACGATCCGACCGATCAAGTACCGAACGTACGGCACCTCCGAGTTCAGCACACGTTCAGCTCGATGACGTCCCTCGAACTATGATCCAGCCGAGTGTTGAGGGAGAGTTTCGTCAACACGACGGCGTGGTGACGATGATGATGTTCTACCGACGCAGGGCTTCGCCTAAGCACCGCTACGATATTATCGAGGTGTAATATGGTGGAGGGGGGCACCGCACACGGCTAAAAGATCGTTGGTCAATTGTGTGTAGAGAGGTGCCCCCTGCCCCCGTATATAAAGGAGCAAGGGGGAGGCCGCCGGCCAAGTAGGAGGGCGCGCCAAGGGGGGAGTCCTACTCCCACCGGGAGTAGGACTCCTCCTTTCCTTGTTGGAATAGGAGAAGGGAAGGGAGAAGGAGAAAGAAGGAAGGGGGCGCCCCCCCCTCCCTAGTCCAATTCGGACTAGTCCATGGGGAGGGGTGCGGCCACCCTTTGGGGCCTTTCTCTCCTTTCCCGTATGGCCCATTAAGGCCCAATACGAATTCCCGTAACTCTCCGGTACTCCGAAAAATACCCCAATCACTCGGAACCTTTCCGAAGTCCGAATATAGTCGTCCAATATATCGATCTTTACGTCTCGGCCATTTCGAGACTCCTCGTCATGTCCCCGATCTCATCCGGGACTCCGAACTCCTTCGGTACATCAAAATACATAAACTCATAATAAAACTGTCATCGTAACGTTAAGCGTGCGGACCCTACGGGTTCGAGAACTATGTAGACATGACAGAGACACCTCTCCGGTCAATAACCAATAGCCGAACCTGGATTCTCATATTGGTTCCCACATATTCTACGAAGATCTTTATCGGTCAGACCGCATAACAACATACGTTGTCCCTTTGTCATCGGTATGTTACTTGCCCGAGATTCGATCGTCGGTATCTCGATACCTAGTTCAATCTCGTTACCGGCAAGTCTCTTTACTCGTTCCGTAATACATCATCCCGCAACTAGCTCATTAGTTGCAATGCTTGCAATGCTTATAGTGATGTGCATTACCGAGTGGGCCCAGAGACACCTCTCCGACAATCGGAGTGACAAATCCTAATCTCGAAATACGCCAACCCAACAAGTACCTTCGGAGACACCTGTAGAGCACCTTTATAATCACCCAGTTACGTTGTGACATTTGGTAGCACACAAAGTGTTCCTCCGGTAAACGGGAGTTGCATAATCTCATAGTCATAGGAACATGTATAAGTCATGAAGAAAGCAATAGCAACATACTAAACGATCGAGTGCTAAGCTAACGGAATGGGTCAAGTCAATCACATCATTCTCCTAATGATGTGATCCCGTTAATCAAATGACAACTCATGTCTATGGCTAGGAAACATAACCATCTTTGATCAACGAGCTAGTCAAGTAGAGGCATACTAGTGACACTATGTTTGTCTATGTATTCACACATGTATCAAGTTTCCGGTTAATACAATTCTAGCATGAATAATAAACATTTATCATGATATAAGGAAATAAATAATAACTTTATTATTGCCTCTAGGGCATATTTCCTTCATATTCACTCATGGAGGTGGCGTTGTTTCTTGGAAGTCTCTCAAGCAGACCATCTTAACGAGGTCAACAATGGAAGCAGAACTCACAGCACTAGATACAGCTACGGTTGAAGCAGATTGGCATCGCCGGCTCTTGAATGACTTGCCAGTTGTTGAGAAACCTGTACCGGGTATCCTTATGAACTACGACAATCAAACTGTGATCACGAAAGTGAGCAGCTCAAAGGATAACATGAAGTCATCAAGACACGTTCAGAGAAGGTTAAAGTCTGTCAGGAAAATGAAAAACTCCGGAGTTATTCCATTGGATTATATCCAAATGTCTAAAAATCTGGCAGATCCTTTTACTAAGGGTCTATCACGTAATGTGATAGATAATGCATCGAGGGAGATGGGTATGAGACCCACAATATGAGTTGTTCACAGTGGTAACCTAGTCTATGTGATCGGAGATCCCGTGAATTAGATGTGGAAGACAAGCTGTTGGTTGATACGTCTCCAACGTATCTATAATTTTTGATTGTTCCATGCTATTATATTATCCATCTAGGATGTTTTATATGCATTTATATGATATTTTATATGATTTTTGGGACTAACCTATTAACCTAGAGCCCAGTGCCAGTTTATGTTTTTCCTTGTTTTTTAGTTTACAGAAAAGGAATACCAAACGGAGTCCAATTAATGTGCCAATTTTTGATGATTTTTTATGGACCAAAAGAAGCCCCCGGAGTAAAATAGTTGGGCGAGAAGAGTCCCGGGCCGTCCACGAGGGTGGAGGGCGCACCCTACCCCCTGGGTGCGCCCCCTGCCTCGTGGACGACTCAGAGACCCCCCTGACGTGAGACCGACGCCAAAAATTCCTATAAATACAGAAACCCCCAGAAAGAAACCTAGATCGGGAGTTCCGCCGCCGCAAGCCTCTGTAGCCACCAAAAACCAATCGGGACCCTATTCCGGCACCTTGCCGGAGGGGTGATCCATCAACGGTGGCCATCTTCATCATCCCGGCACTGTCCATGACGAGGAGGGAGTAGTTCACCCTCGGGGCTGAGGGTATATACCAGTAGCTATGTGTATGATCTCTCTCTCTCTCGTGTTCTTGATTTGGCATGATCTTGATGTACCGCGAGCTTTGCTATTATAGTTGGATCTTATGATGTTTCTCCCCCTCTACTCTCTTGTAATGGATTGAGTTTTCCCTTTGAAGTTATCTTATCGGATTGAGTCTTTAAGGATTTGAGAACACTTGATGTATGTCTTGCATGTGCTTATCTGTCGTGACAATGGGATATTCATGTGATCTACTTGATGTATGTTTTGGTGATCTACTTGCGGGTTCAGTGACCTTGTGAACTTATGCATAGGGGTTGGCACAAGTTTTCATCTTGACTCTCCGGTAGAAACTTTGGGGCACTCTTTGAAGCTCTTTGTGTTGGTTGAATAGATGAATCTGAGATTGTGTGATGCATATCGTATAATCATACCCACGGATACTTGAAGTGACATTGGAGTATCTAGGTGACATTAGAGTTTTGGTTGATTTGTATCTTAAGGTGTTATTCTAGTACGAACTCTAGGATAGATCGAACGGAAAGAATAGCTTCGTGTTATTTTACTACGGACTCTTGAATAGATCGATCAGAAAGAATAACTTTGAGGTGGTTTCGTACCCTACAATAACCTCTTCGTTTGTTCTCCGCTATTAGTGACTTTGGAGTGACTCTTTGTTGCATGTTGAGGGATTGTTATATGATCTAATTATGTTATCATTGTTGAGAGAACTTGCACTAGTGAAAGTATGAACCCTAGGCCTTGTTTCGAAGCATTGCAATACTGTTTTCGCTCATTTTTACCACTTGCTACCTTGCTGTTTTTATATTTTCAGATTACAAATACCCATATCTACCATCCATATTGCACTTGTATCACCATCTCATCGCCGAACTAGTGCACCTATACAATTTACCATTGTATTGGGTGTGTTGGGGACACAAGAGACTCTTTGTTATTTGGTTGCAGGGTTGTTTGAGAGAGACCATCTTCATCCTACGCCTCCCACGGATCTATAAACCTTAGGTCATCCACTTGAGGGAAATTTGCTACTGTCCTACAAACCTCTGCACTTGGAGGCCCAACAACGTTTACAAGAAGAAAGTTGTGTATTAGACATCATTGGTCAACTGAGAGGAGAGTATCCTTACTGTTAACAATACCACTCCATGAAGATGCAATACTCTCCTAAATCTGCATGGCAGGTTGATGTATATCTTAATGTGTTCTAAGTCGCTCTTTGAAGCAGAGATGTTGTCCTGCAGAACATCTTTTAAAGAACACACCTATATGAGTTTGATTGTTAAACGTCACAATCTATGAGAGTAGGGTTCTCTCTAGGAAACTCATGAAAGGTCTCGGAGTATGACGCATAAGCTCCACCCGCGGGGAAGACCCACTGTAGCCATGTATTGGTCAAGGCTTTATGTGAAGCTAGATTCGCAGAAAACTTGCAGTTCAATGTCCAATCCACTGTTCAAGTTGCTTACTAGTGTAGCATAGAGTTCTAGGTGGAAATTCTACTTAATAGTCTCCACTGCAGTACCGGTATATAAAACAGTGTTTTGGAACCAAAGGCAAATTTTGTGTGCCTCTGGGATCTGGTGGGGGGTGGCTGGAATTTTGTCTATTTTGGGCCAAGCCCAATAGCAGTTTCAGAAATTCCTAATAAATCATAGAGGCCCACGCAGCCCATTCGTGCAAGGCAAGAGGCGGAACTAAAGTTTAGTCCCACATTGCTAGTTTGGAGGGGGTTGGACCTCTTTATAAGGGAGGTTCTTTCCCCACATGTATGAAGATGAGAACAAGAGGGACACCCACGCGCGCTCCTCCTCCGCCGCCCGCCTCGTCATGAGGCGCCGAGGGTTGCGGGAATGAGCCGAGCTGATGTCTAAATTTCTGCCACGCACGACGGGTATACGAAAGGTCGCGCGGGAGCTGAAACGTTTTTCTGTAGTGGACACTGAACCCGAACGGCTCGCCTCTTCGATCGCCTCCTTCTCTTGCGCCTATAAAAGGGAGGTCGCTCCTCTCAGAGAGACGCACCGGAACTACTTCTTCCTCTCGCCACCGGTTCCTATCGCCGAGCTGCTGCTGTCTTCCTCATCCCGGCTTGCGGCATGCACCGCCAGTCGGGACAGTAGTTCCTCCAAAACCGCACCTCTTTGAGTCCTGTACGGGAGAAGGGTGATAAGGTTTTTGGGGAGTGCTCTGCACGACTACTGACTCCTTCGTCACGGACGCCCCGGACTCCGACGACTACTTTCCCGACAACGACTTCTTCCACAACGTCGACAACCTCCTCGACGACATGGCTGGCGAGGATGTCGACCCCAAGTCCAGTGCTTCTGCTGCTGCTGTCCCGTACGTGTTCTTGCTCTTTCTGTTAGAGGCGCTGCCACAGTTCCTTGTTCTAGTGTTTGCCCTAGATATGTTAGCTTCTACTTCATATATGCAACTTGCTATACTGTCTGCTTTAGATATGTTTAGTTACAGTTCATATATGAAGATGCTAATACACGCCTCCTCCGTCTTCGCCAAGATGTCCTCGAAACTCTCCGTCATCTTGGCCGCCACCTCCTCTTGATCCTTTGTCTTCTTTCTGAGGCAGCGGACTTGCTGTGTCGCTGAGCTAATCTTGTGGGCGGCCATGTTCTCTAGATCCTTCACCTCCCTTGGCTCCGGTGGCTCTTCGTACGAGTCCATGCGGCGGGACGGCGAAAAGCGCGGGAATTGGGGTGGATGGCGGCGACGATTGGAGCGAAGAGGGTGGGAAAAGTATGGGTTTTAGCGCGGAAACAGTGTTGACCGCTCCAAATGCGTGGGCTACGCTCGATTTTGGGTGGGCCAGGGTTGTCGGAGTTTTACATGGCGAAGGTCTGGACTCCCACAAAGCCCCTTTGGTATGTATCCGATTTGCGCAGAAACGGACACGCGGACACAAATACAGGTCCATCTTAGATGTAAAGTGTGTTCGGACAGCTTGGTTTGGACATTTACTGGCTGTTTAAGGGTTCACGTTGGTGATGCCCTTGCCATAATACGATTCCCAAGTATTGTTCGACGACTTATCAGTCTCAGTCGTGCCTATACAGAGCAGAAGAGTATGACCCAAACATGAAGAAGGAAAATAGGAGTACGACCGAGACGACCAAATGCTTTGCGACTTCTACTATCCGATTCTACGTTTGCTCCGGCCGGGTCTCCGGCACCAATTTCCTATCTTCTCTCTTTTTCCTGCAACCAGTCAAAGACGCTTAATCTGGCTGGCAGAACCCATTGGCTCCATGCGTAGTTAGCAGAAATAACGGGCATTGATTCTGATTAGTTGGAGAGAAAAGCAGAGATCAGTCGGAGATTATAAATGCATTCTAGGTTGGCTGAACAAACACCTTGTGCCGTTTCTTGAGAGAGGGACCAAACCAAGCGCTTTCAACGAAGGAGGTGCAGTGTCAATGTTGGGTGCCTTGCTCCTTTCTTGCGCGTTACGCACGTCCCTAGCTAAACTTAATTGGTTCATGGTCAGATCTAAATCAAACAGTCCATTTCTGATGGCTAATAAGTACTATATGATCTATGTGTTTCCTCTGTCCCTATTTACACATCGTCCTTTTCCGAAATTGAAGTTTGGCCAATACAGTACATTTTAATACGGATGGAATAGTAGTATATTTTCGCAGCCTCACATAGCAGCCGCCTCCTCTCCCAAGCTTAGATTTTCTTCGCCTCCCGCTGGCGTCGCCGCCGGTCTGTCTCGTCTCCGGTCGCTTTACGACCATGGAGGCGCGGTGGATCCCGGCTCTTGCCGTGGGAGGGCTCCGTTTTTAGATATTGCTTTGTGTTTTGTTAGGATTTGTGTCCTACTCAGTAAGGCGGGACGACAACAGCTCCTTAAAGATGGAATACGGTTCTTCCCGCCTAGCCCCCATCCCGATGGTGCGTCTAGAATCGTTAGTGACCATGTGGAGATATGTTTCTGGCGGATCTATCTTTGGTGGATTTGTTCGTCGCTCGTCTACATTCGTGTATCTTCAGGTTAGATCCTTTCTATCCATGCTACTCTTCATGGGCGACGGTTGCTGCTCTGATCCGCTGGTCTTATGTGGCCTTAACACGACGACTTCCCGACTCTTCACGCTACAAAAAGTTTTGCCCGGCTTCGACGAGGAAGAGGCAATGACGGCGGCGCGTCTTCGATTCGCTTCAGTTCTTGTAGTCGTTGCTAGGTGATCTATGAATTGGGATATATTTTTTGTTATTTCTGGTGTTCGTTGTACTGCCATGACTGGAGATGCGTAGATCAGAAGTTTTCTTGTAGAAAAAAAGAATAGTAGTATATTTTTGACACTCTTGAGTATTATGTTTAGTTAGGAAATACGAGATAGACTAGGATATGTCATGGCTTGTCTTGTACTCCCACGAGGCTCAAGCAATAAACATCGATTCCACCGGTCCCTCTCTATCCCTTCTAACATGGTACCAGCCTAGCCGATCCAAACCCTAACCGCCGCCCATCGCTTCTGCCCCCGGGGCGGTCGGCCGCCATAACCGCCGCCGGGGGCCGCGCCGCCCGTACCTAGGGTTCGTCGGCCGGTCGTGTTTGCCGGCTTCCTGGAGAGTCTTTTTTCCCGAGCCCTTGTTCCGGATTTTTCTCTCTCTTGCCGGTCGCTTTGATCGGCATTTCCTTTTTGGCTTTCCGATCTATGATGTCACCCGCCACCACCCTCGACCCCGCCCCTCTACTCCGACACTGGCACGATCGGCTGGCCACTTCTTCGACTCGGCGCCCTCGCATGACAGGCGACCCGTCACGGCCGTCGTTCGCGCCTCTCCGTGCCCATCGCCATGCGCCGGCCGTCGCCTCCCTACTCCGAACATGAATCCTGCATCACCACCCGCCTCCACCTCCGCAGCGTATGTACGCCCGCCTCCGCACGGCGTTGCATTCGCCGCTCTGGGCTGGTCGCTCGGGCGCCGCTGCGTTGGCTGCCCGGGCGCCGGCGTTGATGCGCTCGTCCGCCCGTCATCACATGCCGGTCGTCGTCGCCGGTTTCAGTTCAGACTCCGCCACCACCCCGCCTCCACCGAGCGGCATCCACGATCTCGTGAGCAATCAGATTGATCACCCGCCCGCGCCGCGATCCGCCCTGCCCACGTTGTGCAACCGATCGGGCCCGCCGGTTGCATGCGCCTCCGCAGGTCTTGTGAAGATTGTCCCGAGTACAACGCGCCCCTCCACCGATTGAGCATCGAGCCGCCGTTGCGTCGCCCCGTTGGGCCGCAGCGACGCCGCCCCGTGGTTCTCCCCACGGCTGCATCGGCCCACCTGCTGCCGCTGCGTCACCCTTTGGGCCGTAGTGTCGTGGCCCACGGTCTACCGTCGCCCAGAGGACGTTCGTTCCAGGCTGTCTCCGTGGCTGCACCGCCCCTCGCGCTGCCATTGCGTCGCCCCATCGGGCCGTAGTGAGCGTGGCACGCGGTCTGTGCCGCCGCCCGAGGTCGTCCCGCGGTTGCATCGACCCGTGCTCTGCCGCTGCGCCGCCCCTTCGGGTCGTAGCGTCGTGGCCCGCGGTCACCTCCGCCGCCCCGAGGTCTTCCCGCCGTCGCGCCGACCCGCCTGCTGCCGCCGCATCGCCCCTTCGGGCCATAGCATCGCGGCCCGCGGTCCACTCCACGGTCCCCGTGCGTCGACTTCACGTGGTACGCGTCGCGTCGCCTCCCTTGGCGTGGGAACTCCACTGTCCGCGTCGGTCTTCGTCACGCTGTTGGGTTCTACTCGCCTACTACGAGCATTGATGATGCGCTCCTAACCAAGCCGCCGCTGCCGCCGTCAGGCCGCCGCTACTCTTCTTCGGCCCCGCTGCAGCTCGCTCACCCAAGCCGAGCCGAGCCGCCAGTCCACCCCCTTCATTTTCGTCCAGCACCAGCTCATCGCCAGCGTCGCCGTCATCTTTCCCAACCACTTCGTCTACTCGGACCACCGTTGGCGACATCGGCCCCGCGCCGCTTGGCGCCGCAACCGTCGTCAAGTCTTCTCTGTTGGCCCCTTCGACTCCTCGACATGGCGTACAGCTCGTGCAGGTCCTCGTCTACACATGCCTGGTGCTGGCAACACGAATGCGTGCCTTCGTCCACGATGTGTCCCTGGGCCTGGCAAGCCTGGTGCGGCGCTTCGTCAACTTCGTCTTCGTCCGTCTACGCATGCCCGATGCTGGCAACACCGATGCGTGCCTACATCCACGATGTGTCCCGGGGCTTGGCAAACCCCACGTGACGCGTCGTCAACAACGTCCTCTTCCTGGCGCACCACTACTTCGACACCACTGCGCCCATGACTAACTCGGCACCTCCTTGCGCCCGTGGCTCCACGGCGACTTCCTTGACACCGGCTACCCCGACTTGACATCGACCACGGTGTTCTTCGCACGGCTACCTCGACCATGGCTACACCACCCACGATCTCGACTACCTCGACAAACGGCAGAAAGGGCTACCGCCTTGCTTGAGCAACTTTTTTGATTTCCACTCCAGGCACGCCTTCCGCGATGGGGAGGGGGTCCGTCGGCTTGCCTTCGGATTCTTCTCCAGTCTCACGGTCTGCGTCGCTACCGTTGTGACTGCGGGGGGATGTTGAGTATTATGTTTAGTTAGGAAATACGAGATAGACTAGGATATGTCCTGGCTTGTCTTGTACTCCAAGTTCATCATTATACTCATATATACATGCCCACGAGGCTCAAACAATAAACATCGATTTCACCAATCCCTCGCTATCCCTTCTAACAGTCACGTAACTTGAGTTTTGCTGGCCAAAAAGATGGTCAAATTTGAACCTCAAAAATATGTGTGTGCCTTATAAATATGGAGGGAGGGAGTAATACTTTAACTTTGAAGAAAAAGATGACGAGAGTAAAATGCGAACGAGAACAAGCCACACGTGTTTCACAATATGTAAGTATCAACTTTGATTTTGTTTTTGCCAATTCGTAATATTGAAGTGCCACAGTTTTGGTACACTAAACACCTTCCGTGCACCCTACAAATAAAAACTTTTATAAAGAGGATCGCAGGCCAACAATGGAGAACAGATGTTTGGCTCTCGGACTCCATGGAGGCCTTTATTTTTGAAAAATTCAAAATTCAAACTTTTTCAATTTCAAAAAAATCTGGAAAAAATTAGGCAAGTAAACAAGGATGTTATGTGTATGTGTGTAAATATTTAGGATGAAATACGTTGAAATGCGACCTCTACAAAAAAGACAAATTAATGGCCTAAGAGGGTGAATAGTATCCTGTGTTAAAAAGCCCTAAATTTGTCTTTTTTTGCACAACCCTCATTTGAACATATTTTTACCTGAAAATTTACACACATGTGTGTTATCCCTTCATGTATATCTGTATTTTTTCAGAATTTTTTGAATGTAAAAATATGAAATTTGATGAAATTTGAAATTTGAATTGGAAGGCCTCCATGGAGGCCGAGCTCCAAAGGCAATTTCCGGCCAACAATGTCACTACATAACTACAGTATAATTTGGCAGTGTCCCGCTTGCAATAGGGACATTTCGCACTCAACGTCTTGCTCCCTAGAAATGTCCCGTTTTCCTTTTCGCGAGGCCTGCTCGTTTGTCATCTTGTACACTTTAAAACCGATCATCAAATACAAACGAAATTGAATGGACGAATTTTCGGGCACCACCCAATCTTTATACGAGTCGTTATCATAAGAATCAAGCGAGAACGCAAGAAAATTGATTTTTCCGCCTGTTTCTCTCTTTGGTTTTTTTCTGGCTACCTAGAGGCCATGCATTTATAAGCCGCGAACGCTCATGTTCCTAGCATGGTTGGCAATGGGGCGATGCTGACTTGGCAGAGGATGAGGTATACCCACGCCGCTGACCAATGCCGTGCACTATGCCAGGGTGCAACTCCCAGCTGTCCAGTTTTGGATATCTCAACATGTGTAGTGGACGGGTCAAAAGAAAATTCGGAGCATCCTTTTTCCCTTTTCCTTTCCTTCTTCTAAGCAAGCTGTGCGTGTTTGAACAATGAGATTTTTGCACAAGCTGCGGGAGAACCGGAGAAGTGGAGCTGCACTGCACGTGATAAGCCTTTTCTAAACCACCTTCAGTTTGAACGGGCTATAGATTAGCAGTGTTAGTTCCGCCTTGAACAAGGAAAATGGTATTGTACAGCCTTCGGTTTGAGTGAACTGGAGCGACGTTAGGTCCGTTGTTGTGCAAAGCATCTGGCAATATATATTCCTTGTAAACAAGGTTGAAGGTAGGGCAATGTTTTGTTGCAATTCTTTACTATCTGGGGACTGCTACGCATCCGCCGGCCGATCTTTAGCCCACAAATCTGCCGTCTTCGAACGGCTGACGGGCATGCTAGCATTTGCAACAAAGGTCATGTTGTGAAAATTTCTGTTTTATTTTTCTGCAATAGAGTTTATGTTACAGAATATTTTCTGCGACTGAGATTGTGCTGCGGAAACATTTGTGGAGTTTTTTCTGCCAGAAATGTCATATTGCAGAATTTTTTTGCAACAAAGATCACGTTGCGGAAATGTCTGTAGATTTTTTTGCAACAAATGTCATATTGTAGATTATTTTTGCAACAGAAAGCATGTTGCAAAGACGAACAAAGAAGAAAAAGGAAACGACTCAGTCGTTATTTTTTTTAAGCGTGGCCCGTTATTTTCTTAAGCGTTATTTGTGCAACAAAGGTCATGCTGCAGAAAAATATTTTACAACAAAGGTTGTGTTGCAGTTTTTTTTCTGTCTTTCACATTTCTACAACATAAATGATATTGCGGAAAGATTTTTGCAACAAGGATGATGTTGCGGAAAAAATATGAAAAAAAAGATCAAGTTATATACATGCGTGCCACTTGTTGGTGCTTCATATGTTTGTAACATAGCCTGTGTTACAAACTTGTGTGTGCAACATACCCAATGTTACAAAAGTTGTTGAACTGTCTCACATAGCATTACGTGTCGTATGATTAAAATTAAATCGAACGGCCACGGAGGTGATGGATACGAGCGACTCATCCACCGGTTGGAAGGTAACGTTTCCCTTACTATTTTGTGCCATGCAGTTTTAGTTAATGATTGCTTGTACTACCAAACTTTCACACAATGGGCCCTGCTAATTGTGATCATTTATGTCTTTATTATTAACTAGCAAAAGGGTCTGTGTGTTGCAACGAAAAAAAATCATAAACTTCAATGGCCATGATCACATTTTGCTGACCGAGATACACTCTCACTCTCAATTTCGTGAAATCATAAACATTTTTCAAATTTGTGATCTCTTTTACAAATTTTCGAACATTTTCTTCAAGAATATATTTTGAATTCATGAATATTTTATACTATTTGGAAACATTGTTTTAAATTGTGAACATTGTTTAAACAATTTTCTTGGATCGGGGAACCTTTCTAGAATTGGCGACCATTTTTTTTTGGAAATTGGTGGAACAATTTTTTTAATTCACGAACATTTTTTGAAATGCATGATCATTTTTTACATCAGCAAACATTTTATGAATGAATAAACTATTTTGTAAGTCACAAACTGTTTTTGAATTTTTAGGATATTTTTCCATTCATGAACATATTTTGAATTGGCGAATTTTTTTTCAATTTCATTAACATTTTTAATACACAAACTTTTAAAAATCATGAACATTTTTTGATTTTTCTGAGCATTTGTTTTCAAAATTTCGAATATATTTTAAATAAGCAACATTTTTTACAAAATCGCGAACATTTTTTGAATCCACAAACATTTTATGATTTATTAAAAATATATTTAAAAAAAATTAGAACTTTTTTGAAGTATCAAATTATTTATATAAAAAAAGAATTAACTAAAAACAATATTTAAAAAACAGGCCACCCGGACATGGACCAGCCCAAACGGGCGCCCTACGTCTTCGCCCAGCGCGCAAAGCACAGTATAGGGGTCCCTACTGCATGGGCCAGCCCCTGCGGGGGATTTCCTTGCGTAAAATATTTTTTATCACTTATAGATGACATTAGTGGGTAATATTTTACAACTTTGGGGGCAATTTCCATGACATACCGCAAGAAGCAATAGCCCGATTATTATGTATAGATAAAGAGGAGTTGGTACGTTGCTTCGCTTTCAGGTTTTATAGGTGCGTCCTTCCTCCGTGAGTAGCGCTCTCTCCGACCTTTTTTTTCTTACGTACGTCGTCCTCTTTCACTGTTTCCCCCCTTGTTACAGGATGTATTTACATACGTCTATCTCGCTCACACCCGCCTCGCGCTACCACGGCTAGGGTTACCTTGTTGCGTCTCCACCTTTAATCGCCACAGCGGCCAACGCCCCTGTCCATCGCTCATTTGATTCCCTTCGCCAGCACGTCCAATATGCGTAAGGATGGCAATGGGTACCAATTACCCACGCACCCGGCGGGTAAAAATCATATTAGGATAAGAGTATGGGACAAAAGTAACACATGGGTATATAAATAGGGGAATCTCAAACCAACCGGGTAGACCGGCTATGGGTATGCGATCGTATAACTTATATCCTTATACCCATTTACCCGTATACAATCTGACAAGTATGGACAAATTACCTCTACTATTTATGAATATGTTTGTTGTTTCAATGAGTTGTTGTTTACAAGAAAGTGTTGTCCTTTCTAGAATGTGTTGCTTTTATATGTGTTGCTGCTATGATGTATTGTTGTTTATACATTATGATTATATGTTTTTGTTTACGAATATGTTCCGCCCAAATTGATGATTTGCAAACGTGGGTATATTTACCAGCGGGTGCCATTTACCCTGTCTGGTAATGGATAGAGCAAAATTGTACCCGTTGGCGGGTATGGCTACATGTGATGGGTAAGCTCAAAGGGGACGGGTAAGGGTATGGGGTGGCTCCACCCGAACCCAAACCCCGCGGGTGCCATCCCTATACGGCATTGACACTTCTGTCGGCACATGCATACCGGAATCCGTCCTTAACCACGGGTATTCTCCCCTGCCCAGGACTCCTCCATTGACAACAAGGAGGAGGATGCCTCGCCCCTCCTCCGATCTTGACACCGTTGTTGCATCCCCTCTTGCGATCAACCCTCACGCAACCAAAGAAAAGCCCACCCTCTTCACACCTCTCTTCTTTCTCCCAAACACTACTATTCTGGCAAGCCGCGATGATATGCACCGGTGAAGGTTCGGACAAGGGCCTCAAGGACCTCACTACTGAGCCACAGAGGAGGTGACCATGGCTACACAAAGCAGGGGCACCCACTAGCGACTGACAGTCCTGGCCGCGACGAGGATGCCCTGCACCAAAACCCATTCCCTGCTACCAAGGTACTGCTATTATCATGACATTACTTTCTTCTATGCCACTTTGTACATAAGTAATCATTTAGTGATGGGAATAGCGCCCAAGCGAGCTTGTCATGATGTTCATGCTTTCTAGACAACGCGACCGGGAGAAAGAGGACGGGCGCTGGAAATGTTGTGGCAGCGGTGTGGATATGGGTGCAGTGGTGCTTGTCATGGTCGAGGTCAAAAATGTGATTATGATTTTTTTTCATGTGCATTATTGGCTTATTGCTTAAAAATCTTTCCATACACGGTAATGTTCTTGACATCACGGAGCGTCTAGAAATCTTGCAATGATAGATAACATTTGTGTTCCGAATTAAATTTTCCTATAAGAAGAGATCATGTGGCTCTAGGATAAAAACATTAACAATGAATGTCATTATATTTATGCAAGCTGGATGATATTAAAATTTTCTTACTTTTTCTTGGGAATGAATTTTGATTTATACTAGCTATTAGAGAAATATTGGAACAAGACATGCATGATAGTTTTTTTGGAATACGCAAAAACTTTGTGTCCCAATGCATTCACTGAAAAGAGAGTTGAAACTATGTGCAAGCCTAAAGAAGGGCCACATCATAAATACAACTCCACACCCCTTTATTTGAGCATATGTTTTTTCGTTACTCAGTGGAAGCCCATTTTTGGATCTTATGTTTTGTTGTGTCCTTAGTTTGAGCATTTGTTTTAATTAACTTTAAAGTTGTACTTGTGTTCTTTCACAAATAGCAGACATGAAGATAGCTGACATAATAAAATTTGTTTATGTTTGACTGACTATAGTAGGGTGTAAATATTGACTTATCTTTCCAATTCTTTCTTGTTGGATATGTTGCGCTGCATAATGGCTGAACTTTGTGGCTGGCATAAATGATAAAGGCCTGAAACTAATGATGGAAAGGCTTGTCATAGAAGAGCATTGATATCCATGAAGAACTCCCCCAAAATTAAAAAATCTACAGCGATACAAGGCAAGCGTGTGATCATAATCAAGGTTCAAATACCATTTTTTATTCAAAAACATGTGTTGTTGCATATCTTTACTATATTATAAAAAAACATGGTGCATACAAATTTCAGATGTGAAGAACATGCATGGCCACAAAAGGAGAAGGGGAGTAAGTCGTGGTAGTTGTGGAGAAGACGAGGAGAAGATAAGTAGACGGATTGTTGACAGGCGAGGAGATGAGGCCGACGCTTATAAAGGCACGGATGACGAAATCAATGACATGTCCAATAGTCCTCCAGATGAGCCATGTGCTTATCATGTGATGAACACCCTGTCAAATGCAAATAAAATTATTTAGATTACTTGTATGGCTTGATTATAGAGATTTCAGATACTTACATTGAATATTTATCATGCTACTTTGTATGTTTATTATTAGAAGGAAATTTATAATTCCATTTATACATTCATATATCTTTGCAAATAACTTGCTTTTTAGCATATTGAGATTAGAAGATGTTCAATTACTACATTTGATGATAAAATGCCCAGCCCTGGTTTATTTTTTTATAACATTGCTCCGTTCAACCCAACATTATATTTTCAACCAGTCCAGCAAATTCGTGTATTTTGAGAAAGTGCAAATGGGTTGTAATTTTTTTTTAAAATCGGCCACATAGACGCTACATTATTTGTTCACACATCCCATCAAATGAACTGGAAATCCCTATCCCTACTACCTAAAAGAAACATAACGCTCCATCTCCCATCTTACGTCTCCCACACTTCGTCCATCCCTCTCGTACAACCCTACCACCCTCCATCGATTTTCTTTCATCGCTCCACCGGTTTTCTCCATGTTGGTTTTCTATTTACCGGTTTATCCTCATCTGACATGGCAAACTCATTCTAGCTTTCGGTAACCAAAGAAATCATGTATGGTAACCAATCTCGTCTTTGGTAATACAAATGCAATCAATACAAACGTAATCAATTCGTATTTGGTAATAAATATGTTCTTTGGTAATGTAATAATCTCAAATGGTGATCAGTCTCCCCACGCACGTCCCTCTCCACCTCGGGTTTCTCTCTTTCCTTTTCCTTTTCTTCTTCTCTCTTATATATCCCCAAACGTAGTCTTAACCTCAGGGACGATCGGTCAGATGTTACATGGCTGCATGACCACGGGGACCTTGCCCTCAGCCCATCAGCCACGATCGCCTCATCTTGTCCACCGCGCCGTGTGATCTCAGCCTCATCGTCGTTCACTCGTCGCCCTGTCCGATCTTCCAGGGTGGTATTGTAGTACAGAAAGGGTGTGGTGTTGTATTACAGGAAGGTGTTGTTGGGGAACGCAGTAATTTCAAAAAAATTCCTACGCACACGCAAGATCATGGTGATGCATAGCAACGAGGGGAGAGTGTAGTCCACGTACCCTCGTAGACCATAAGTGGAAGCGTTATGACAACGCGGTTGATGTAGTCGTACGTCTTCATGATCCGATCGATCCTAGTACCGAAAGTACGTCACCTCCGCGATCAGCACACGTTCAGCTCGGTGACGTCCCACGAACTCTCGATCCAGCTGAGTGTCGAGGGAGAGCTTCGTCAGCACGACGGCGTGATGACGGTGATGATGAAGCTACCGGCGCAGGGCTTCGCCTAAGCACTGCAACGATATGACCGAAGTGGATTATGGTGGAGGGGGGCAACGCACACGGCTAAGACAATGTCTGTTGTTGTGTTCTAGGGTGCCCCCTGCCCCCGTATATAAAGGAGCAAGGGGGAGGCCGGCCGGCCCTAGGGCGCACCAAGGAGGAGGAATCCTCCTCCTAGTAGGAGTAGGACTCCCCTTTTCCTAGTCCTACTAGGAGGGGGAAAGGAAGGAGGAGAGGGAGAAGAAAAGGCCCCCCCCCCTTCCCTAGTCCAATTCGGACCCAAGGGGGAGGCGGCGCGCGGCCTGCCCTGGCTGGCCCTCTCTCTCCACTAAGGCCCATCTAGGCCCACTAGTTTCCCGGGGGGTTCCGGTAACCCTCCGGCACTCCGGTTTTCTCCGAAATCACCTGGAATAGTTCCGGTGTCCAAATATAGTCGTCCAATATATCAATCTTTATGTCTCGACCATTTCGAGACTCCTCGCCATGTCCGTGATCATATCCGGGACTCCGAACTACCTTCGGTACATCAAAACACATAAACTCATAATACCGATCGTCACCGAACGTTAAGCGTGAGGACCCTACGGGTTCGAGAACTATGTAGACATGACCGAGACACATATTCTACGGAGATCTTTATTGGTCAAACCGCATAACAACATACGTTGTTCCCTTTGTCATCGGTATGTTACTTGCCCGAGTTTCGATCGTCGGTATCTCAATACCTAGTTCAATCTCGTTACCGGCAAGTCTCTTTACTCGTTCCGTAATGCATCATCCCGCAACTAACTCATCAGTCACATTGCTTGCAAGGCTTATAGTGATGTGCATTACCGAGAGGGCCCAGAGGTACCTCTCCGACAATCGGAATGACAAATCCTAATCTCAATCTATGCCAACTCAACAAGTACCATCGGAAACACGTGTAGAGCACCTTTATAATCACCCAGTTACGTTGTGACGTTTGGTAGCACACTAAGTGTTCCTCCGGTATTCGGGAGTTGCATAATCTCATAGTCATAGGAACATGTATAAGTCATGAAGAAAACAATAGCAATATACTAAACGATCAAGTGCTAAGCTAACGAAATGGGTCAAGTCAATCACATCATTCTCTAATGATGTGATCCCGTTAATCAAATGACAACTCATGTCTATGGCTAGGAAACTTAACCATCTTTGATTCAACGAGCTTGTCAAGTAGAGGCATAATAGTGACACTCTGTTTGTCTATGTATTCACACATGTACTAAGTTTCCGGTTAATACAATTCTAGCATGAATAATAAACATTTATCATGATATAAGGAAATATAAATAACGACTTTATTATTGCCTCTAGGGCATATTTATTTTAGTCTCCCACTTGCACTAGAGTCAATAATCTAGATTACACAGTAATGATTCTAACACCCATGGAGTCTTGGTGCTGATCATGTTTTGCTCGTGAGAGAGGCTTAGTCAACGGGTCTGCAACAGTCAGATCCGTATGTATCTTGCAAATCTCTATGTCTCCGTACTTGACTTGATCACGGATGGAATTGAAGCATCTCTTGATGTGCTTGGTTCTCTTGTGAAATCTGGATTCCTTTGCCAATTGCACCAGTATTGTCACAAAAGGTTTTCATTGGACCCGATGCACTAGGTATGACACCTAGATCGGATATGAGCTCCTTCATCCAGACTCCTTCATTTGCTGCTTCCGAAGCAGCTATGTACTCCGCTTCACACGTAGATCCCGCCACGACGCTTTGCTTAGAACTACACCAACTGACAGCTCCACCGTTTAATATAAACACATATCCAGTTTGTGACTTAGAGTCATCCGGATCAGTGTCAAAGCTTGCATCGACGTAACCATTTACGACGAGCCCTTTGTCACCTCCATAAACGAGAAACATATCCTTAGTCCTTTTCAGGTATTTCAGGATGTTCTTGACCACTGTCCAGTGATCCACTCCTGGATTACTTTGGTACCTCCCTGCTAAACTAATAGCAAGGCACACGCCAGGTCTGGTACACATCATTGCATACATGATAGAACCTATGGCTGAAGCATAGGGAATGACTTTCATTTTCTCTCTATCTTCTACAGTGGTCGGACATTGAGTCTGACTCAACTTCACAACTTGTAACATAGGCAAAAACCCTTTCTTTGCTTGATCCATTTTGAACTTTTTCAAAACTTTGTCAAGGTATGTGCTTTGTGAAAGTCCAATTAAGCGTCTTGATCTATCTCTATAGATCTTGATGCCCAATATATAAGCAGCTTCACAGAGGTCTTTCATTGAAAAACTTTTGTTCAAGTATCCTTTTATGCTATCCAGAAATTCTATATCATTTCCAATCAACAATATGTCATCCTCATATAATATTAGAAATGCTACAGTCTTCTCCAAAAGTCTGTATAAAACCATATGCTTTGATCACACTATCAAAACATTTATTCCAACTCCGAGATGCTTGCACCAGTCGATAAATGGATCGCTGGATCTTGCACACTTTGTTAGCATCCTTTGGATCGATAAAACCTTTAGGTTGCATCATATACAACTCTTCTTCCAGAAATCCATTCAGGAATGTAGTCTTTACATCCATTTGCCAATTTTCATAATCATAAAATGCAGCAATTGCTAACATGATTCGGACGGACTTAAGCATCGCTACGGGTGAGAAAGTCTCATCATAGTCAACTCCTTGAACTTGTCGAAAACCTTCCGCAACAAGTCGAGCTTTGTAGACAGTAACATTACCGTCAGCGTCAGTCTTCTTCTTGAAGATCCATTTATTCTTGATGGCTTGCCGATCAACGGGCAAGTCAACCAAAGTCCATACTTTGTTCTCATACATGGATCCCATCTCAGATTTCATGGCCTCAAGCCATTTTGCGGAATTTGGGATCATCATCACTTCCTCATAGTTCGTAGGTTCGTCATGGTCAAGTAACATGACCTCCAGAACAGGATTACCGTACCACTCTGGTGCGGATCTTACTCTGGTTGACATACGAGGTTCGGTAGTAACTTGATCTGAAGTTACATGATCACCATCATTAGCTTCCTCACTAATTGGTGTAGGAGTCACAGGAACAGATTTCTGTGATGAATTACTTTCCAATAAGGGAGCAGGTACAGTTACCTCATCAAGTTCTACTTTCCTCCCACTCACTTCTTTCGAGAGAAACTCCTCTAGGAAGGATCCATTCTTAACAACGAATGTCTTGCCTTCGGATCTATGATAGAAGGTGTACCCAATAGTCTCCTTTGGGTATCCTATGAAGACACATTTCTCCGATTTGGGTTCGAGCTTATCAGGTTGAAGCTTTTTTACATAAGCATCGCAGCCCCAAACTTTCAGAAACAACAACTTGGGTTTCTTGCCAAACCACAGTTCATAAGGTGTCTTCTCAACGGATTTAGATGGTGCCCTATTTAATGTGAATGCAACCGTCTCTAAAGCATAACCCCAAAATGATAGCGGTAAATCAGTAAGAGACATCATAGATCGCACCATATCTAGTAAAGTACGATTACGACGTTCGGACACACCATTACGCTATGGTATTCTGGGTGGCATGAGTTGCGAAACTATTCCGCATTGTTTCAAATAAAGACCAAACTCGTAACTCAAATATTCTCCTCCACGGTCAGATCATAGAAACTTTATTTTCTTGTTACGATGATTTTCTACTTCACTCTAAAATTCTTTGAACTTTTCAAATGTTTCAGACTTATGTTTCATTAAGTAGATATACCCATATCTGCTCAAATCATCTGTGAAGGTGAGAAAATAACGATACCCGCCGCGAGCCTCAATATTCATCGGACCAGACACATCAGTATGTATGGTTTCCAACAAATCTGTTGCTCGCTCCATTGTTCCGGAGAACGGCGTTTTAGTCATCTTGCCCATGAGGCATGGTTCACAAGCATCAAGTGATTCCAAAAGCCCATCAACATGGAGTTTCTTCATGCGCTTTACACCAATATGACCTAAACGGCAGTGCCATAAATAAGTTGCACTATCATTATTAACTTTGAATCTTTTGGCTTCAATATTATGAATATGTGTATCACTATGATCGAGATTCAATAAACCATTTATATTGAGTGTATGACCATAGAAGGTTTTATTCATTTAAATAGAACAACAATTATTCTTTGACTTAAATGAATAACTGTATGGCAATAAATATGATCCAATCATATTCATGCTCAACGCAAACACCAAATAACATTTATTTTAGGTTCAACACTAATCCCGAAGGTAAAGGGAGTGTGTGATGGTGATCTTATCAATCTTGGAATCACTTCCAACACACATCATCATCTTGCCCTTAACTAGTCTCTGTTTATTTTGCAACTCCCGTTTCGAGTTACTACTCTTAGCAACTGAACCAGTATCAAATATCGAGGGGTTGCTATAAACACTAGTAAAGCACGCATAAATAACATGTATATCAAATATACCTTTGTTCACTTTGCCATCCTTCTTATCCGCCAAGTATCTAGGGCAGTTCCACTTCCAGTGACCATTTTTTTTGCAGTAGAAGCACTCAGTTTCAGGCTTGGGTCTAGCTTTGGGCTTCTTCACGGGAGCAGCAACTTGCTTGCCGTTCTTCTTAAAGTTCCCCTTCTTCCCTTTACCCTTTTTCTTGAAACTGGTGGTCTTGTTGTCCATCAACACTTGATGCTCTTTCTTGATTTCTACCTCCGTAGCCTTTAGCATTGCGAAGAGCTCGGGAATTGTCTTATCCATCCCTTTCATATTATAGTTCATCAGGAAGCTCTTGTAGCTTGGTGGCAGTGATTGAGGAATTCTGTCAATGACACTATCATTAGGAAGATTAACTCCCAGTTGAATCAATTGATTGTTATACCCAGACATTTTGAGTATATGTTCACTGACAAAACTATTCTCCTCCATTTTGCAGCTGTAAAACTTATTGGAAACTTCATATCTCTCAATCCGAGCATTTGCTTGAAATATTAACTTCAACTCCTGGAACATCTCATATGCTCCATGACGTTCAAAACATTGTTGAAGTCCCGGTTCTAAGCCGTAAAGCATGGCACACTGAACTATCGACTAGTCATCAGCTTTGCTCTGCCAGACGTTCATAACATCTGGCGTTGCTCCTGCAGCGGGTTTGGCACCTAGCGGTGCTTCCAGGACGTAATTCTTCTTTGCAGCAGTGAGGATAATCCTCAAGTTACGGATCCAGTCCGTGTAGTTGCTACCATCATCTTTCAACTTAGCTTTCTCTAGGAACGCATTAAAATTCAACGGAACAACAGCACGGGCCATCTATCTACAACAACATAGACATGCAAAATACTATCAGGTACTAAGTTCATGATAAATTAAAGTTCAGTTAATCATATTACTAAAGAACTCCCACTTAGATAGACATCCCTCTAATCATCTAAGTGATCACGTGATCCATATCAACTAAACCATGTCCGATCATCACGTGAGATGGAGTAGTTTTCAATGGTGAACATCACTATGTTGATCATATCTACTATATGATTCACGCTTGACCTTTCGTTCTCAGTGTTCCGAGGCCATATTTGCATATGCTAGGCTCGTCAAGTTTAACCCGAGTATTCTGCGTGTGCAAAACTGGCTTGCACCCTTTGTATGTGAACGTAGAGCTTAACACACCCGATCATCACGTGGTGTCTCGGCACGACGAACTTTCGCAACGGTGCATACTCAGCGAGAACACTTGTACCTTGAAATTTACTGAGATATCATCTTATAATGCTACCGTCGAACTAAGCAAAATAAGATGCATACAGGATAAACATCACATGCAATCAATATAAGTGATATGATATGGTCATCATCATCTTGTGCCTTTGATCTCCATCTCCAAAGCACCGTCATGATCACCATCGTCATCGGCTTGACACCTTGATCTCCATCGAAGCATCGCTGTCGTCTCGCCAACTATTGCTTCTACGACTATCGCTACCGCTTAGTGATAAAGTAAAGCAATTACATGGCGATTGCATTTCATACAATAAAGTCACAACCATATGGCTCCTGCCAGTTGCCGATAACTCTGTTACAAAACATGATCATCTCATACAATAAAATTTAGCATTATGTCTTGACCATATCACATCACAACATGCCCTACAAAAATAAGTTAGACGTCTTTTACTTTGTTGTTGCAAGTTTTACGTGGCTGCTACGGGCTGAGCAAGAACCGTTCTTACCTACGCATCAAAACCACAATGATTTTTCATCAAGTGTGCTGTTTTAACCTTCAACAAGGACCAGGCATAGCCACACTCGATTCAACTAAAGTTGGAGAAACTGACACCCGCCAGCCACCTGTGTGTGAAGCACGTCGGTAGAACCAGTCTCGCGTAAGCGTACGCGTCATGTCGGTCTGGGTCGCTTCATCCAACAAGACCGCCGAATCAAAGTATGACATGCTGGTAAGCAATATGACTATTATCACCCACAACTCATTTGTGTTCTATTCGTGCATATAACATCTACGCATAAACCTGGCTCTGATACCACTCTTGGGGAATGCAGTAATTTCAAAAAATTCCTACGCACACGCAAGATCATGGTGATGCATAGCAACGAGAGGGGAGAGTGTAGTCCACGTATCCTCGTAGACCGTAAGCGGAAGCGTTATGACAACGCGGTTGATGTAGTCATACGTCTTCATGATCCGACCGATCCTAGTACCGAAAGTACGGCACCTCCGCGATCAGCACACGTTCAGCTCGATGGCGTCCCACGAACTCTCGATCCAGCTGAGTGTCAAGGGAGAGCTTCGTCGGCACGATGGCATGATGACGGTGATGATGAAGCTACCGGCGCAGGGCTTCGCCTAAGCACTGCAACGATATGACCGAAGTGGATTATGGTGGAGGGGGCACCGCACACGGTTAAGACAATGTCTGTTGTTGTGTTCTAGGGTGCCCCCTGCCCCGTATATAAAGGAGCAAGGGGGGAGGCCGGCCGGCCCTAGGGCGCGCCAAGGAGGGGAGGAGTCCTCCTCCTAGTAGGAGTAGGACTCCCCTTTTCCTAGTCCTACTAGGAGGGGAAAGGAAGGAGGAGAGGGAGAAGGAAAGGGGGGCGCCGCCCCCCCTTCCCTAGTCCAATTCGGACCCAAGGGGGAGGGGGCGCGCGGCCTGCCCTGGCTGGCCCTCTCTCTCTCCACTAAGGCCCATCTAGGCCAACTAGTTTCCGGGGGGGTCCGGTAACCCTCCGGCACTCCGGTTTTCTCCGAAATCACCCGGGACACTTCCGGTGTCTGAATATAGCCGTCCAATATATCAATCTTTATGTCTTGACCATTTCGAGACTCCTCGTCATGTCCGTGATCATATCCGGGACTCTGAACTACCTTCGGTACATCAAAACACATAAACTCATAATACCGATCGTCACCGAACATTAAGCGTGCGGACCCTATGGGTTCGAGAACTATGTAGACATGACCGAGACATGTCTCCGGTCAATAACCATAGCGGAACCTGGATGTTCATATTGGCTCCCACATATTCTACAAAGATCTTTATCGGTCAAACCGCATAACAACATACGTTGTTCCCTTTGTCATCGGTATGTTACTTGCCCGAGATTCGATCATCGGTATCTCAATACCTAGTTCAATCTCGTTACCGGCATGTCTCTTTACTCGTTCCGTAATGCATCATCCCGCAACTAACTCATTAGTCACATTGCTTGCAAGGCTTATAGTGATGTGCATTACCGAGAGGGCCTAGAGATACCTCTCCGACAATCGAAGTGACAAATCCTAATCTCGATCTATGCCAACTCAACAAGTACCATCAGAAACACCTATAGAGCACCTTTATGATCACCCAGTTACGTTGTGACATTTGGTAGCACACTAAGTGTTCCTCCGGTATTCGGGAGTTGCATAATCTCATAGTCATAGGAACATGTATAAGTCATGAAGAAAGCAATAGCAATATACTAAACGATCAAGTGCTAAGCTAACGGAATGGGTCAAGTCAATCACATCATTCTCTAATGATGTGATTCCGTTCATCGAATGACAACTCATGTCTATGGCTAGGAAACTTAACCATCTTTGATTCAACGAGCTAGTCAAGTAGAGGCATACTAGTGACACTCTGTTTGTCTATGTATTCACACATGTACTAAGTTTCCGGTTAATACAATTCTAGCATGAATAATAAACATTTATCATGATATAAGGAAATATAAATAATAACTTTATTATTGCCTATAGGGCATATTTCCTTCAGGTGCATCACCAAGGTAGATCGCCCGCAGTGGTCCGCCGACGCGCTGGGTGGGTTGAGCCAGGTGATGTCGCTCTGACGACTAGACCAGGCTCCAAGGTACTTGCCCAATTTCCGCAACCACTGTGCTATTAGGCATGTCATACCAGGAAGGGTCTGCATGATCTTGAAAAATCTTTGATCCTTTTATGCCAAGAGTACGTCCATATTCTGGAGATGCATTACTAATGGATATAGTACTTCCCTGATGGTTATCCCTTAAAAATAGGCTGAGTATTATTTTTGCCGTGATTTACCAACTAATTTCTTTTTTGTTAAATAAAAAGCTTCTGCTATGTTGCTACAACGTGTGAGAGTAATGGCAAATACTACACTGATGGTGATCCCTGTAGGTTGCGTTGTCGATTAAATATTTTTGGCCATGATGTATCAACTTTTTGTGTGTTTAATCTACATGTTTGCTAAGAGTGAAAATATAAAATACAGCCGTTCAATAGACTGCCCTTGCAATCCATACAAATCATCTAGGTAGGCCGTAGGCACGACATGATTTCATGTTTGCCATATTATGTTTACTTTGGTATAAGCAAATAAATGCTTATCAAAATGAAATCTATTTTTAGAGAGTCATGTCATTTTTGGCCATGATGTATCAATTAATTTTTTGTTAACCTACATTGCTAAGAGTGAAAACATAAAATCTTGTTTTTTTTTCAATTATATCAATAATAAATGTATATAATCATGGACTAATAAACTAGAATATTTTATATACCCGGTGCAACGCACGGGCACTTACCTAGTTGTAAAAAAAGTTGAATATTTGCCATATTTTTTTAGGCTAACATGTGGGCCAATAGGTCGAGGCCTACGCAAGACGCTGTCAACTCAGTCAACAAATGATTCTGACATCCGTAGCTGTTGTATATACATCCAACGGCCGGCATGCATCTTCAATTTCTCGTCTTCTTCCTCCAGTGTCGGCGGGGCCTCCTGCTCCCGCCTCGGGCGACCAGCGGCGCTGCTTGGCACGCCTCGCTGCGAAGCGCTACTGCACCGCCGGCCAGGCCATCCCTCCACACCTTCTGTTATTCTCCGCCGACTTAAGCCCCACGCCGCACCCGAACCAGTCAACCCTCGTACTCCTCTACGTCTGCGACTTCACAGCCGCATCTTCCCCATCTCCTGGTCGTTCCCGTCCGGGGCCTCGCCGTCATCCACAACCTTGGTGCGCTAGGCGCGCATGGTCAACATGGTCAACATGGTCAACAAACAAGAGTCCTCAAAAGAGGAATGTACGTGGAGAGGCTGACAGTGGGGACGCACCAGGTCGATGGACGCACACATGCAACCACCTCCTTATTACGCGAAAAAATGATTCCACCACCTAACAGCTGGCACCCACCATCTATATATCCGCACACAAGGAAGTTCCTCTTATTACGCGGGAAAACAATGCTTCATTTTCCTGACAGCTGGGACCCATCAGCTACATGGTCGCATGCAAGGAAGAGCCTCCTTATTAAGCGCAAAAAAGTAATTCCCCCCAAAAGTTGGGACCCACCAGATCTAAGCGTACGTAGCGTTATCTGTATGGTCGCAAACGTGTACATACATATTGGTCCATCGATCTCTCTTCCACGATGAACCATGGCCGCTAAGGAGCAGTAGCAGTTCAGGTAGTCCCGTCTAAATCATTTACACATACGAACAACCACGCTGCAAATAATACGGCCATATACGTACATATGGGCAGGGTATCGAACGTGTACTCGTGCATACCTATGGCCAAGACTCGTGTACATGGAGAGGCAACGGATGGCAGCCAGGGCCTCCTGTTCATTGGCAGCCAACCGGCTAGTTTGAAACGGAGAAACAACGTCGTGTTCATGGGAGGCAACCGACTGGGTCGGAATGCGTCATGTTCATTGGGAGCCAAACGGCTTGAGGGAACAGCCGAAACGGGGTCCTATTCATCGACCCCACCACTACCACCACCACCGGCTCGGGCTCTGGTGTATCGTAAAACGGAAGAAACAGAGTTCTCTTCAACCGCCTATGGCCGAAACAAGGTCCTGTTCACCGGGAGGGGTCTGACGTACTGCAAAACAGACGAACAGGCTTCTGTTCGACCGCTTACGGGCGAAACGGTGTCCTGTTGATCATGAGGGGTCTACTAATGGTAGTAAAACCGCCCTACTATTCTTGGTTAGTATGGAGAGAAGTTATCCGATACCGCAAAACGAAGGAAACAGTCTTCTCATTAACCGCCTACGGACGAAAAGAGGTCCTGGTCGCCGGGAGGGGTGTGGCGTACCTCAAAAGGGACTCTATGGGCTACTATCCATCCACCTCGACTTCCTTCAGCCTTCACCGGCTACTGTTCATCCACCGCCGACTTCCTCCAGCCTCCACGGGGTCCTGTTAATCCACCCCCAACCGGCTGGGGTGTGGTGTATCGCGGCACGACCTCCTTGGGGTTTTGTTCATCCAACCCTCACCAGCTGGGGCGTACGAGTGGGCGGCAACAACGGGAACTATTCATCGATAGCCAACCAACCAGCTAGGTCAACTCACCACGTCTCGTGCAAGGGGCTCGATCGACGCTTCTCGACTCGTGTCTACGTGTGTCGCGCGTGCATGGGGGCTCGATCGGCTTCAGTAAGAAGCGAGAACGATCGACCGGGTTCGGTTAGTAGCTAAGGAATCGTTCAGGTTCAGTTTGCAGCAAAGGGATCGATCGGGTTCAGTACATAGTGCGAGGGGTCAATCATTCGTGTTCAATACGTAGTGCAAGGGATCGATTGATCACCCGGGTTCAGTAAGTGAACGCCTCACTCGGGTTCAGTTAGTGAACGCTTCGCACACATGCCCATACGAGATAAACGCGCAAACCACATTGCATCGCTCGGCCCAACCACCCACCGTAACCGGGAACTCCCCAAAAAAATCTCGCCCTCACTTCTACCACAATTTTTTACGTCATGGATGGCCCAAAGAATGTCATGCAGGTGCGTCTCCGGCCCGCCCAGGATGAAAAGCTTATTTTCTGTCATAATGTTTTATCATAGAAGTAGGAGCCCACCACATCTATGATGGTACGTATTTCTGCCACAATTATCGTCATGAAAGTGTCATATCCATGATAGAAAAAAGTTCTCATTCGGGCCATAATGTCACGGTTGTGTCTTTTTTTTATTGTGTCCCTTTGCCGAATTACCCTTGAGGGTTAGAATTCTTCTTGCCGACCCCATTAAATAGTACCAAGTAGGGGAAATGCACACCATAACAGTAGAGATCCATCTAGGGCAAACCCCAACTTCTTCATTATAGCTTTAAGATAATTCCACTCCAATCGATCATACGCCTTCATCATATCAAGTTTCAGTGCATGGTGAGAGTTATTCTTAATTTTTTTCATAAAATGCAAACACTCAAAAGCGGAGACGATATTATCTGCGATAAGCCTACTAGGAACGAAAGCAGGGGAAATGCACGCAAGATGAGCTTCAACCGGTTAGCGAACACTTCGGATACAATTTTGTATATCACATTGCACAGACTAATAGGTAGGAACTGTGTAAAGTAACAATATTTTTGTACCTTAGGGATAATAATGACTAATGTTTTATTTAAGTCTTTTAGAGAATCCTAGCCTTGAAGCACTTGTAAAACAATCCTAGTAACATCCTCACCACAATTATCCCAATGTTTCTGGATGACCTGGGTCGTAAAGTCATCCGGACCTCGGGACTTCACGAAAACATTTAGAATAAAGCTTGTTTAATTTGATTTTTGGTGTAGGGAGCCAACAAAACATCATTCATGTTATTTGTTACTTTCACTGGCACATGACTTAGTACATCTTCCATGCCAATAGCCCCCTTCAGGATCATCCAACTTATTGTAGGAGTATCCATTTCGACTGGCTCTTTACGATTAGTACATTTTGATCCATCCTCTCTTTTCAGCCCAAGAACATTGTTTTTCCTATGATGTGTGATATGTCTCCAACGTATCTATAATTTTTTATTGTTCCATGCTATTATATTATCTGTTTTGGATGTTTTATATGCATTAATATGCTATTTTATATGATTTTTGGACTAACCTATTAACCTAGAGCCCAGTGCCAGTTTATGTTTTTTTCCTTGTTTTAGAGTTTAGCAGAAAAGGAATACCAAACGGAATAAAACTTTTGCGATGATTTTTCTTGTACTAGAAGACACCCAAGAGACTTGGAGTGCAAGTCAGAAGAGCCACGAGGCGTCCACATGGGTGAAGGGCGCGCCCCCCGACATTGTGGGCCCCTCGGTGACCCCCTGACCTAGATCCTCCTCCTATATATACTCTTATACCCCCAAAACACCCGGGGGAGCCACAAAACCACTTTTCAACCGCCGCAACCTTCTGTACACGTGATATCCCATCTTGGGGCCTTTTCCAGCATCCTGCCGGAGGGGGATTCGATCATGGAGGGCTTCTACATCAACACCATTGCTTCTCCGCTGAAGCGTGAGTAGTTTACCACAGACCTACCGGGCCATAGCTAGTAGCTAGATGGCTTCTTCTCTCTCTTTGATTCTCAATACAAAGTTCTCCTCGATGTTCTTGGAGATCTATTCGATGTAATACTCTTTTGCGGTGTGTTTGCCGAGATCCGATGAATTGTGGATTTATGATTAGCTTATCTATGAATATTATTTGAATCTCCTCTAAATTCTTATATGCATGATTTGATATCTTTGCAAGTCTCTTCGAACTATCGATTTGGTTTGGCCAACTAGATTGGTTTTTCTTGCAATGGGAGAAGTGCTTAGCTTTGGGTTCAATCTTGCTGTGCTCGATCCTAGTGACAGAAGGGGAACCGACACGTATTTTATTGTTGCCATCGAGGATAAAAAGATGGGGTTTTCATCATATTGTTTGAGTTAATTCCTCTACATCATGTCATCTTGCTTAAAGCGTTACTCCGTTCTTTATGAACTTAATACTCTAGATGCATGCTGGATAGCGGTCGATGTGTGGAGTAATAGTAGTAGATGCAGAATCGTTTCGGTCTACTTGACACGGACTGATACGTCTCCAACGTATCTATAATTTATGAAGTATTCATGCCATGTTTACAACAATTTTATATGGTTTTTGTATGATTTGCATGGAACTAACCGGATTGACGCTGTTTTCAGCAGAACTACCGCGGTGTTGTTTTTTGTGCAGAAATAAAAGTTCTCGGAATTGGACGAAACTTTTTGACAATTTTTTTGGAACAAAAGAGACCCCGAAGCTTTGTGGGAGGGCCTGAAGAGCCACGAGGAGGGTACAACCCACCAGGGCGCGCTTGGTGGGCCGTCTGTGCCCCGGTGGGTTGTGCTCACCTCGAGGCCCATCTTAGCGTGAAATCAACGCCAAAAAATCCTATAAATACAGAAACCATCAGAAATAAACCTAGATCAGAAGTGGCACCGCCGCAGGCCTCTGTAGCCACCAAAAAACAATCTAGACCCTTTCTGGCACCCTGCCGGAGGGGGGAATCATCTCCGGTGGCCATCTTCATCATCCCGGCGGCCACCACGATGAGGAGGGAACCCTCGGGGCTGATGTGTTTAATCTCTCTCTCTCGTGTTCTTGAGATGTCACGATCTTGATGTATCGCGGGCTTTGCTAATATAGTCGGATCATATGGTGTTTTCCCCTCTCTATTTTGTTGTGATGAATTGAGTTTTTCCCTTTGAGATTTCGTTGCTATAGGATTGAATACTTATATGGATTTGAGAACACTTGATATATGTCTTGCAATTGAATACTCGTGGTGACAATGGGGTATCGTATTGATTCACTTGATATATGTTTTGGCACTCAACTCGTGATTCCCGAGGTGACATTGGGGTAATCTATGCATAGGGGTTGATGCATGTTCTTGTCTTTGTTTCTCCGGTAGAAATCTTGGGGCACTCTTTGAAGTTCTTTATGTTGGATTGAGTATTATGAATATGAATTTGCTTTGGTGTTATTTTAGTATGAACTCTAGGATAGATCAAACGGAAAGAATAGCTGTGTTATTTTAGTACGAACTCTTGAATAGATCGAACGGAAAGAATAGCTTTGAGGTGTTTTCGTACCCCACAAACAATTTATTCTTATGTTCTCTGCTAGATAGGAACTTTTGGGTGATTCTTCATTGCACGTTGAGGGACGGTTATATGATCCAATTATATTAGCACTGTTGAGAGATTGCACTAGCGAAAGTACGGACCCTAGGCCTCATTTTCAAGCATTGCAATACCGTTTTTGTGCCCGTTTACTATTTGCTACCTTGCTGTTTTTATTTATTCAGATTATAAAAATATATTTCTACCATCGATATTACACTTTTATCACCATCTCTTTGCCGAACTAGTGCACCTATACAAATTACCATTGTATTTGGTGTGTTGGGGACACAAGAAACTTTTTATTATTTGGTTGCAGGGTTGTTTGGTAGAGAGACCAGCTTCATCCTACACCTCCCACGGATTGATAAACCTTAGGTCATCCACTTGAGGGAAAATTGCTACTGTCCTACAAAACTCTGCGCTTGGAGGCCCACCACGTGTCTACAAGAATAAAGTTGCGTAGTAGACATCATGGACGTGATGCCTATATTCATGATCATTGCCTTAGATATCATTATAACTTTGCACTTTTCTATGAATTGCTCGGCAGTAATTTGTTCACCCACCGTAATATTTTCTATCTTCAGAGAAGCCTCTAGTGAAACCTATGGCCCCCGGGTCTATTTTCCATCATATAAGTTTCCGATCTACAATTCTAGTTTCCTATTTACTTTCTTTGCAATCTTTTACTTTCCGTTCCATAAACCAAAAATACATAAAATATTACTTTACCGCTTATCCATCTCTATCAGATCTCACATTGCAATTAATCGCGAAGGGATTGACAACCCCTTTTTCGCGTTGGGTGCAAGGTTGGTCTTTGTTTGTGCAGGTATTCGGTGGCTTGCGCGTTGTCTCCTACTGGATTGTGTTGGAAATATGCCCTAGAGGCAATAATAAAATGGTTATTATTATATTTCCTTGTTCATGATAATTGTCTATTGTTCATGCTATAATTGTGTTATCCAGAAATCGTAATATATGTGTGAATACATAGACCACAACATGTCCCTAGTGAGCCTTTAGTTGACTAGCTCGTTGATCAATAGATGGTTACGGTTTCCTAACCATGGACATAGGATGTCATTGATAACGGGATCACATCATTAGGATAATGATGTGATGGACAAGACCCAATCCTAAGCATAGCACAAGATCGTGTAGTTCGTCTGCTAAAGCTTTTCTAATGTCAAGTATCTTTTCCTTAGACCATGAGATTGTGCAACTCCCGGATACCGTAAGGGTACTTTGGGTGTGCCAAACGTCACAACGTAACTGGGTTGCTATAAAGGTACACTACGGGTATCCCCGAAAGTATCTGTTGGGTTGGCACGAATCGAGACTAGGATTTGTCACTCCGTATGATGGAGAGGTATCTCTGGGCCCACTCGGTAAGACATCATTGTAATGAGCTCAATGTGACTAAGGGGTTGGTCACGGGATGATGTGTTACGGAACGAGTAAGGAGACTTGCCGTAACGAGATTGAACAAGGTATCGCTATACCGACGATCCAATCTCGGGCAAGTGCTATACTGGCAGACAAAGGGAATCGTATACGGGATTGATTGAATCCTTGACATCGTGGTTCATTCGATGAGATCATCATGGAACATGTGGGAGCCAACATGGGTATCCAGATCCCGCTGTTAGTTATTGGCCAGAGAGATGTCTCGGTCATGTCTGCATAGTTCCCGAACCCGTAGGGTCTACACACTTAAGGTTCAGTGACGCTAGAGTTGTAATGGGAATTGTATGTGGTTACCGAAAGTTGTTCGGAGTCCCGGATGAGATCCCGGACGTCACGAGGAGTTCCAGAATGGTCCGTAGGTGAAGATTTATATGGGAAGTCCAGTTTCAGTCACCGGAAAGGTTTCGGGGTTTATCGGTATTGTACCGGGACCACCGAAGGGGTTCCGGGGTCCACCGGGAGGGTCCACCTGCCCCGAAGGACCTAATGGGCTGTAGTTGGGTGGGAACCAGCCCCTTAGTGGGCTGGTGCCCCCCCCCCCCAAGGGCCCAAGGCGCCTAGGGTTGGAAACCCTAGGGGCCGCTGCCCCTCCCGGGGGGCGGGCGCCCCCCCTAGTTGGAAACCCTAAGGGGGCCGCTACCCCCCCGAGGGGCCGCCGCCCCCCCTCTAGATGGATCTAGGGGGCCAGCCCCCTCTCCCCTTTCCCCTATAAATAGTGGGGGGGTGGGAGGGCAACCGCAGCCCTTCTCCTGGCGCAGCCCTCCCCCTTCCTACACCTTCTCCTCCTCTGTAGCGCTTAGCGAAGCTCTGCTGGAGAACCACGAGCTCCACCGCCACCACGCCGTCGTGCTGCTGGATCTCTCCCTCAACTTCTCCTCCCCCCTTGCTGGATCAAGAAGGAGGAGACGTCCCCGGGCTGTACGTGTGTTGAACGCGGAGGCGCCGTTGTTCGGCGCTTAGATCGGAATCAACCGCGATCTGAATCGCTACGAGTACGACTCCTTCATCCGCGTTCTTGTAATGCTTCCGCATCGCGATCTTCAAGGGTATGAAGATGCACTCCCCTCTCTCTCGTTGCTAGTCTCTCCATAGATTGATCTTGGTGATGCGTAGAATTTTTTTAATTTCTGCAACGATCCCCAACAGTGGCATCATGAGCTAGGTCTATGTGTAGTTTCTATGCACGAGTAGAACACAAGTTGTTGTGGGCGTCGATTTTGTCAATTTACTTGCCGTTACTAGTCTTATCTTGATTCGGAGGCATCGTGGGATGAAGCGGCCCGGACCGACCTTACACGTACACTTACGTGAGACAGGTTCCACCGACTGACATGCACTAGTTGCATAAGGTGGCTAGCGGGTGTCTATCTCTCCCACTTTAGTCGGATCGGATTCGATGAAAAGGGTCCTTATGAAGGGTAAATAGAAATTGTCATATCACGTTGTGGTTTTGGCGTAGGTAAGAAACGTTCTTGCTAAGAAACCTATAGCAGCCACGTAAAAATTTGCAACAACAATTAGAGGACGTCTAACTTGTTTTTGCAGTATATGTCGTGTGATGTGATATGGCCAAAAGGATGTGATGAATGATATATGTGATGTATGAGATTGATCATGTTCTTGTAATAGGAATCACGACTTGCATGTCGATGAGTATGACAACCGGCAGGAGCCATAGGAGTTGTCTTAATTTATTTATGACCTGCGTGTCAACATAAACGTCATGTAATTACTTTACTTTATTGCTAAACCGTTAGCCATAGTAGTAGAAGTAATAGTTGACGAGACAACTTCATGAAGACACGATGATGGAGATCATGGTGTCATGCCGGTGACGATGATGATCATGGCACCCCGAAGATGGAGATCAAAAGGAGCAAAATGATATTGGCCATATCATGTCACTATTTGATTGCATGTGATGTTTATCATGTTTTTACATCTTATTTGCTTAGAACGACGGTAGCATAAATACGATGATCCCTCATTAAAATATCAAGAATTGTGTTCCCCCTAACTGTGCATCGTTGCTAAGGTCCGTTGTTCCGAAGCACCACGTGATGATCGGGTGTGATAGGTTCTAACGTTCGCATACAACGGGTGTAAGCCAGATTTACACACGCAATACACTTAGGTTGACTTGATGAGCCTAGCATGTACAGACATGGCCTCGGAACACGGAAGACCGAAAGGTCGAACATGAGTCGTATAGAAGATACGATCAACATGAAGATGTTCACCGATGATGACTAGTCCGTCTCACGTGATGATCGGACACGGCCTAGTTGACTCGGATCATGTATCACTTAGATGACTAGAGGGATGTCTATCTGAGTGGGATTTCATTAAATAATTTGATTAGATGAACTTAATTATCATCAACATAGTCTAAAACTTTGCAATATGTCTTGTAGATCAAATGGCCCACGCTAATGTTGCCCTCAACTTCAACGCGTTCCTAGAGAAAACCAAGCTGAAAGACGATGGTAGCAACTACATGGACTGGGTCCGTAACCTGAGGATTATCCTCATAGCTGCCAAGAAAGCATATGTCCTTGAAGCACCGCTAGGTGATGCACCTGTTTTCCCAGCAACTCAAGACGTTATGAATGCCTGGCAGTCGTGTAGTGATGATTACTCCCTGGTTCAGTGCGGCATGCTTTACAGCTTAGAACCGGGGCTCCAAAAGCGTTTCGAGCAGCACGGAGCATATGAGATGTTCCAAGAGCTGAAAATGGTTTTCCAAGCTCATGCCCGGGTCGAGAGATATGAAGTCTCCGACAAGTTCTACAGTTGTAAGATGGAGGAGAATAGTTCCATCAGCGAACACATACTCAAAATGTCTGGGTTGCACAACCGCTTGTCTCAGCTGGGAGTTAATCTCCCGGATGACGCGGTCGTTGACAGAATCCTTCAGTCGCTTCCACCTAGCTACAAGAGCTTTGTGATGAACTTCAATATGCAGGGGATGGAAAAGACCATTCCTGAGGTATATTCATTGCTGAAATCAGCGGAGGTGGAGATCAAAAAGGAACATCAAGTGTTGGTGGTGAATAAAACCACTAAGTTCAAGAAAGGCAAGGGTAAGAAGAACTTCAAGAAGGACGGCAAGGGAGTTGCCGCGCCCGTTAAGCCAGTTGCCGGGAAGAAGCCAAAGCATGGACCCAAGCCTGAGACTGAGTGCTTTTATTGCAAGGGAAACGATCACTGGAAGCGGAACTGCCCCAAGTACTTAGCGGATAAGAAGGCCGGCAATACCAAAGGTATATGTGATATACATGTTATTGATGTGTACCTAACCAGCACTCGTAGTAGCTCCTGGGTATTTGATACCGGTGCGGTTGCTCATATTTGTAACTCAAAACAGGAGCTGCGGAGTAAGCGGAGACTTGCGAAGGACGAGGTGACGATGCGCGTCGGGAATGGTTCCAAGGTCGATGTGATCGCCGTCGGCACACTACCTCTACATTTACCTACGAATTAGTTTTAAACCTCAATAATTGTTATTTAGTACTAGCTTTGAGCATGAACATTGTATCTGGATCTCGTTTAATGCGAGATGACTACTCATTTAAATCTGAGAATAATGGTTGTTCTATTTATATGAGAGACATGTTTTATGGTCATGCCCCGCTGGTCAATGGTTTATTCTTATTTAATCTCGAACGTGATGTTACACATATTCATAGTGTGAATGCCAAAAGATGTAAGGTTGATAATGAGAGTCCCACATACTTGTGGCACTGCCACCTTGGTCACATTGGTGTCAAACGCATGAAGAAACTCCATGCTGATGGACTTTTAGAGTCTCTCGATTATGAATCATTTGACACGTGCGAACCATGCCTCATGGGCAAAATGACCGAGACTCCGTTCTCCGGAACAATGGAGCGAGCAACCAACCTATTGGAAATCATACATACTGATGTGTGCCGTCCAATGAGCGTTGAGGCTCGCGGTGGTTATCGCTATGTTCTCACCCTCACGGATGACTTAAGTACATATGGGTATGTCTACTTAATGAAACACATGTCTGAGACCTTTGAAAAGTTCAAGGAATTTCAGAGTGAGGTTGAGAATCAACGTGACAGGAAAATCAAGTTCCTACGATCAGATTATGGGGGAGAATATTTGGGTCACGAATTTGGCACACACTTAAGGAAATGTGGAATTGTTTCACAACTCACACCGTCTGGAACACCTCAGCGTAATGGTGTATCCGAACGTTGTAATCGCACTCTATTGGATATGGTGCGATCTATGATGTCTCTTACCGATCTACCGCTATCATTTTGGGGTTATGCTATAGAGACTGCCGCATTCACTTTAAATAGGGCTCCGTCGAAATCCGTTGAGACGACACCGTATGAATTGTGGTTTGGGAAGAAACCTAAGCTGTCGTTTCTGAAAGTTTGGGGATGCGATGCTTATGTCAAGAAACTTCAACCTGAAAAGCTCGAACCCAAATCGGAAAAATGCGTCTTCATAGGATACCATAAGGAAACTATTGGGTATACCTTCTACCTCAGATCCGAAGGCAAGATCTTTGTTGCCAAGAATGGATCCTTTCTAGAGAAAGAGTTTCTCTTGAAAGAAGTAAGTGGGAGGAAAGTAGAACTTGATGAAGTATTGCCTCTTGAACCGGAGAGTAGCGCAGCTCAAGAAAATGTTTCTGTGGGTCCACAAGGACACGTTCCGCACCAGAGTGGTACGGCAACCCTGTCCTGGAAATCATGTTGTTAGACAATGGTGAACCTTCGAACTATGAAGAAGCGATGGCGGGCCCGGATTCCGACAAATGGCTTGATGCCATGAAATCCGAGATAGGATCCATGTATGAAACGAAGTATGGACTTTGACTGACTTGCCCGATGATCGGCGAGCCATAGAAAATAAATGGATCTAGGGGGCCGCTGCCGCCCCCCCTCTAGATGGATCTAGGGGGCCGCTGCCCCCCCCCCCTCTAGATGGATCTAGGGGGCCGGCCCCCTCTCCCCTTTCCCCTATAAATAGTGGGGGGGTGGGAGGGAAACCGCACCCCTTCTCCTGGCGCAGCCCTCCCCCCTTCCTACACCTTATCCTCCTCTGTAACGCTTAGTGAAGCTCTGCCGGAGAACCACGACCTCCACCGCCACCACGCCGTCGTGCTGCCGGAGCTCTCCCTCAACTTGTCCTCCCCCCTTGCTGGATCAAGAAGGAGGAGACGTCCCCGGGCTGTACGTGTGTTGAACGCGGAGGCGCCGTCGTTCAGCGCTTAGATCGGAATCAACCGCGATCTGAATCGCTACGAGTACGACTCCTTCATCCGCGTTCTTGTAACGCTTCCGCATCGCGATCTTCAAGGGTATGAAGATGCACTCGCCTCTCTCTTGTTGCTAGTCTCTCCATAGATTGATCTTGGTGATGCGTAGAATTTTTTTAATTTCTGCAACGATCCCCAACAGATTGATACCTTGGTTCTCAAAACTAAGGGAAATACTTACGCTACTTTGCTGCATCACCCTTTCCTCTTCAAGGGAAAACCAACGCAAGCTCAAGAGGTAGCAAGAAGGATTTCTGGCACCATTGCCGGGGAGATCTACGCCAAGCCAAGACATACCAAGTACCCATCATAAACTCTCATCCCTCGCATTACATTATTCGCCATTCGCCTCTCGTTTTCCTCTCCCCCACTTCTAAAACGATTTTCGAAAAGATTTGCCTTTTCTTCGCCCCTCTTCCGTTCGTATCTTTCGTTTGGTTTTTGTGTGCTTATCTCGCTTCTATGGCTAGTCCTCCTATCCTTGTTAGCACTCCCGATAATGAGGTTCTCAACTTTAAACAAAGGGAAGGAGAGAATTTAAATGATGTGTGGTATAGAATTTGCAGTGCTCAAAATAGATCTACTCGAAAGCAATCTACTTCCGTTCTTCTTCGCAATTTTTACGTAGGCATTACTCCTTGGAATAGATATGTTCTAGATGCCATTACTGGGGGAAATTTCCTGGGGAGCCATACTTTCGATTCTTACAATGCCATGATAGATTTGCTAGGCCACCACCTCTTTTGGTTAATGGAATTGTTTTAACCTTGGAACATGTAATGCAAAGATTGGATGAGAATAAAATTGATACCATAGAGTTGATTGAAAATTTGGATAAAAAGATTCATAATCAGATTACTCAATATGGATCTAAGGTAGGAGTTACTCTAAAGAATCTTAGGGAAAAAGAACCCATAGTTAATAAAAAGATAGATCAAGATTCCACTAGAATTGGCAAACTAGAAGATATTATTACCAACTTGGGTTCCGCTTTTTCCTCCGTTAAAACTACTCCAAATCCTCCTACTAAAATTTCTAAGCTTGTTTATGTTCCTAAAAATAAGGGTGAATCTTCTAGTAAAAACAATGAAGATCTCAAATCAATTAGTGTTCACCCCAATTTCCTCGATATTATTAAGGAACATATTGTCACAAATGAATTTCTTGATTTCTTCCCTAGGAGTTTGATCATTTATAAAACTAAAGAACCTCCTAAGGATCATAAGTGTGTAAATGAAGAATTGCATGCCAAAGATGATAACACCTAGATTTATTCGTGTTTTATGCCTAGCTAGGGGCGTTAAACAATAGCGCTTGTCGGGAGGCAACCCAATTTTATTTTTGTTCTTGCTTTTTAGGTCCTGTTTAGCAATAAATATTTCATCTAGTCTCTGGTTAGATGTGGTTTTGTGTTTTAATTAGTGTTTGTGCCAAGTAAGACCTTTGGGATAGCCTACGGTGATAGTTAATTTGATCTTGCTGAAAAATAGAAACTTTTGCACGCATGAAAATAATTTTCATAAATCACAGGAACGTGATTTTAAGTTGATTCATTTTGCAGAAGATTAATAAACAAATTTTATTAGGACTTCCTAATTTCTCAGTATTTTTGGAGTTACAGAAGTATTCAAAATATCCAGATTGCTACAGACTGTTCTATTTTTGACAGATTGTGTTTTTCGCGTGTTGTTTGCTTATTTTGATGCATCTATGGCTAGTATCGGGGGGTATGAACCATGGAAAAGTTGGAATACAGTAGATATTACACCAATATAAATAAAGAATGAGTTCACAATAGTACCAAAAGTGGTGATTTATTTTCTTATACTAACGGAGCTTACGAGATTTTCTGTTGGAGTTTTGTGTTGTGAAGTTTTCAAGTTTTGGGTAAGGATTTGATGGACTATGGAATAAGGAGTGGCAAGAGCCTAAACTTGGGGATGCCCAAGGCACCCCAAGGTAATATTCAAGGATGTAAAGAATCCTAAGCTTGGGGATGCCCCGGGAAGGCATCCCCTCTTTCGTCTTCGTCTATCGGTAACTTTACTTGAGGCTATATTTTTATTCACCACTGATATGTGTTTTGCTTGGAGCGTCTTGTATGATTTGCGTCTTTGTTTTTTAGTTTGCCACAATCATCCTTGCTGTAAACACCTTTCGGGAGAGACACGCATGAATCGTGATTTATTAGAATGCTCTATGTGCTTCACTTATATCTTTTGAGCTAAGCAATTTTTCTCTAGTGCTTCACTTATATCTTTTTAGAGCACGGCGGTGGTTTTATTTTATAGAAATTGATGAACTCTCGTACTTCACTTATATTATTTTGAGAGTCTTTAGAACAGCATGGTAATTTTCTTTGGTTATAAAATTAGTCCTAATATGATAGGCATCCAACAGGGATATAATAAAAACTTTCATATAAAGTGCATTGAATACTATGAGAAGTTTGATTCCGTATGATTGTTTTGAGATGTGAAGATGGTGATATTAGAGTCATGCTAGTAAGTAGTTGTGAATTTGAGAAATACTTGTGGTAAGGTTTGTGAGTCCCGTAGCATGCACGTATGGTGAACCGTTATGTAACAAAGTTGGAGCATGAGATGTTTTTTGATTGTCTTCCTTATGAGTGGCGGTTGGGGACGAGCGATGGTCTTTTCCTACCAATCTACCCCCCTAGGAGCATGCGCGTAGTACTTTGTTTCGATGACTAATAGATTTTTGCAATAAGTATGTGAGTTCTTTATGACTAATGTTGAGTCCATGGATTATACGCACTCTCACCTTTCCGCCATTGCTAGCCTCTCTAGTACCGTGCAACTTTCGCCGGTACCATAAACCCACCACATATCCTTCCTCAAAACAGCCACCATACCTACCTATCATGGCATTTCCATAGCCATCCCGAGATATATTGCCATGCAACTTTCCACCGTTTCGTTTATTATGACATGCATCATCATTGTCATATTGCTTTGCATGATCATGTAGTTGACATCATATTTGTGGCAAAGCCACCGTTCATCATCTTTTTATACATGTCGCTCTTGATTCATTGCACATCCCGGTACAACGCCGGAGGCATTCACATGGAGTCATATTTTTGTTCTAGTATCGAGTTGTAATTTTTGAGTTGTAAGTAAATAGAAGTGTAATGATTTTCATTATTAGATCATTGTCCCATGTGAGGAAAAAAAGAGAAAGGCCAGAAAAAAGAGAAGGCCCAAAAAAAGGAGAAAAAAAGAAAAGGAAAAAAAAGAGATAAAAAGAGAGAAGGGACAATGTTACTATCCTTTTTGCCACAATTGTGCTTCAAAGTAGCACCATGATCTTCATGATAGAGAGTCTCCTATGTTATCACTTTCATATATGCTAGTGGGAATTTTTCATTACAGAACTTGGCTTGTATATTCTAACGATGGGCTTCCTCAAAACGTCCTAGGTCTTCATGAGCAAGCAAGTTGGATGCACACCCACTTAGTTTTCTTTGTTGAGCTCTCATAAACATATAGCTCTAGTGTATCCGTTGCATGGCAATCCCTACTCACTCACATTTAGATACATCAAAACTGAGCACCCTCCCAGCCCTCACAGGCCATCAACCTCTAGACCGTCCATTTTTATGATTTATGAGTTCCTGGCCGTCCGATTTTCATTGCTTGAGCTGTCCTGGAGGGGCGCTACTCCGGTAGAAAAATCGGACCATTCCTGTTGATCGGGCCTATGGACCACGGCCCAATTAACTAATCTCACTCAGTTCCTGATCACTCCTACTTCCCCGACTCGGTCCTCCCAAACCCTATTCTAATGGCACCGCCACCACCCACTCGACTCCCTCACCTCTCGATCTGCTCCGCCACTGACCACTCCCGAGTCTCTCCCTTGCCTTCCCCTCGTTTCTACCTCTCTCATGGCGTGGACTAGCAGCGGCGCCAGGGAAGCGGGATGAGGGGGTGGTGACCAACAAGTGCGTCCCAAGGAGCCCTGCGTGGGAAAGTGCCTTCTCAAGACCTCAACACCGACCTCACCGGCGACAACGTGCCCTGCGAGCCCTAGCACATGGTCTTCACACCAGAGGTCCACGTCATGGCGGATATGTTTGCTCATGGACTTAGCTGAATCTCGGTGAATGAATTCATGGGGATTGATCTGCTTGCCGCAGAGGTGCTGTATCGCAACGGGCAGCCGATCTGTGTGATGACGGATGGAGAATGGGAAGCCGGACAAGCTGCGGGCCTGCGGCTCTACTCCATCCCCACCAGGACTTTGGGATGAGAACGCGAAGACAGCATACCACATCCTCTCTTGTTATATGTGCAATTGGCAGACATATCGGTGAGATAGTGACATCTCTGAACCCTACGCCTTGGGCACGCCCCTCTCACACTGCCACTACCTCAAGGTGATGATTGATGATGCATGGAACACGTACCCAGCGGCTATGACTTCGGTTTGGACATCCGCCTACGGGACCACCACAACTGATGACCACGATCCAATGTGGCTGCGGTTCTCTCCATCTCTGCTCCACCAAGTATCAGGTTTGGTCATCCTCTAGGTACGTAGAACTTGACAATTACTGGATGATATAGTACTTCACTTCCACGAATGAAATTACTGGACGCTATAGAACTAATGAACTCTAGAACTTGACAATGAACTAATGGAATTACTGGATGCTAAAACTAATGAATGTGTCCTATATAAATCATCGCCTTCCTCTTGTCTTTGTTATGCAGGAAAAACAACAAGAAAAGACTCCAATAGATGCCTTCTCAGTTCTCATCGATCTGGTAGCTGCAAGTTCAATTCTGCAGCCTCGACCATTTCGGCTGCTCATTTAATTGTTTCATGTTACACTGGTGCAAGCCGGGGAATCGTCCTCTGCATCATATTACAGCTGGCATCTTATCTCTATTGCTTTGATCGGTGAAGATATAGAATAAGAAGCACGTAGACGATGATGCATTACTGGCTGCCTCCACCCGCTGTACAACATTGGACGACCTCCTTTCACCAGTGCTCTCCACCTTTCCTTGCTGATTCGCCTACCAACTAGACTAGACACTTCAATTGACTTCATGTTTTATTGTACAGAACTTATAGTCTGTGTACATATAAAAACATCAGGTCCTTACTTTTTTGGACACTGATTGCTCTTCTCTAACTGAAAGAAGGCTCTTATATTTTCTGACAGTTAGAACTAACCACTAAGCCTTGCTGTAAATTTTACAATACTTCTAAACCCTCTTTGTATACTTTAGAGTATGATTATTGGGAGATTATCTTCATTACAGATTTCAAATGGAATCTCTAAAAGGTCCTATATTTTGGAACGGAGGGAGCAACTCCCATCTATTATCATGGTTGATGCACATGACTATATGCTCTCACCTGCTTTTGTTTGCTGGTTTGTGAGAATATCTGGAGTCAGACAAGGCATGGCAAAATGGGTGATTAGCGCACTTATATGTTTGGTATTTTGAGTAGGCTGCCTAGTTTGTCACACTTTTAAATGAAAAATGATAACTAGAAATGACGGACAAATCCTCAATTAATATGTATACCCTCCTTCCCTGAATTAAGACTAAATACTTATTGATTGAATGGTGTAAACAAGTGGTATCTATAAGTTGGCATGAATGCTCCCTCATTAGTTATTCTTGAGCTTATTTTCGGCTTGCACATTTTTCTTCTGTGCTTAATTCAAGGCCACATTAAGTTTTGGCAGAGGGGATCTTACAAGCCAGATGCCAATATTTTTTATCAAAATATTCGTAAATGTTCACGGACCATCAAGTGGCTGGTTTGGGATCTTCATCACACATTACTTTATGTACCTCTTAGCTACAAAATCAGGTAAACTTCGTTAGTAGTAATTTATTTTAATATTTTGTCGTCTCTTGAAGCAAGTGGCTAATTTTACTCCAGCGTTAGCATGTGAAAGGTATCATAAATTTTATGGGCACATCTACATGCATGCACATACACAAGCTTTAATCAATTCATGCAATTCTCATTTTATATAGTAAGGACAGTTTTGTAAACCACTCAATTTATGATTCTGATTTGATACATGGTGTTTGCTTACCGATACTAGCAAAAGTGTTATGTAGCCAATGTTTTAGTTATTGTTTCCTTCATCAACATACACAATGTTATTTAAGGAGCAATTATAACTGTTTTGCGCTTCTCCTTGAGACACTACTTATGTAGTTATTTCCTCAATTTATTTACCTTTCTAATATGTGTTTTGTTTGTACAACCTTTGTTGTATCTAACACCAAAACGCATCTAGATAGATACAAATCTAAGACAAGTAATTTGGGACGGAGGGAGTACTTCAATGTAAGCAATTGTAAGTTGGTTAAGATGCAACCCAATTTGAGCCATTGTTTACAACAGTCCACTGGCATTTGATATTGAGCTTAAGAAAACTTCTATTATTGTAGATCTGATGGAATTCTACGACCTCAAATCTGAGCAAATACACATTCAGTCATCTATCACGGCTCAATGCAAGAATATTTGTCCATTAGAATACAATGTTATAATTGTATTACTGGCCAGAACGCATTGACATTTTTTAGATAATAAATATTGTCCAATAGTTTTGAAATATCCCTGCTGCCTATTTCTCTCTCTTGAATATTCCTGATGTATTTCCTCAATATTTCTATTTTTTAGTTATTGTGATATGAGCCTTTGCAGGAGAGTCTTTCTAGGAGTCAAAACGATGTCATGATCCATATCAATCATCCTAATTCATATCGCATGCGCTTAATACCACAAGTCGAACATTAGACGTAAGGAAAAACTCAAAACACTACTTTTTTGCAGATCAACTGGACTGGATTTCTCTCTCGAGTTACATACTATTATATTCTTGATTTCTCTCTTTGGTTACATGCCATTATGGAGGACACAAGCACAATATTTAAAAGCATTGCAAACAAATATATACAAGTTACTTTATATACCTAACAACTAAGAGCTAAAATAGACGGGCGCCGCAACATGCGCCATCAATGATCTAGTTGATATCTATTAATGGGAATCTCCATAGCCCGCTGATACGCCTAGTTGATGTGAGACTATCTCCCTCTTTTTTGTCTTCTCCACAACTACCATCTATTCCACCTATAATGATATGTCGATGGCTCACGCTCATGTATTGCGTGAAAGTTGAAAAGGTTTGAGAACGTCAAAAGTATGAAACAACTGCTTGGCTTGTCATCGGGGTTGTGCATGATTTGAATATTTTGTGTGATGAAGATGGATCATAGCTAGACTATATGATTTTGTAGGGATAACCTTTCTTTGGCCATGTTATTTTGAGAATACATAATTATTTTGTTAGTATGCTTGAAGTATTATTGTTTTGATGTCAATATAAACTTTTGTTTTGAATCTTACGGATCTGAACATTCATGCCACAATAAAGAGAATTACATGGATAAATATGTTAGGTAGCATTCCACATCAAAAATTCTGTTTTTATCATTTACCTACTCGAGGACGAGCAGGAATTAAGCTTGGGGATGCTTGATACATCTCCAACGTATCTATAATTTTTTATTGTTCCATGTTATTATATTATATGTTTTGGATGTTTTATATGCATTAATATGCTATGTTATATGATTTTTGGGACTAACCTATTAACCTAGAGCTCAGTGCCAGTTTCTGTTTTTTCTTGTTTTAGAGTTTCGCAGAAAAGGAATACCAAACGGAGTCCAAACGGAATAAAACTTTCGTGATGATTTTTCTTGGACCATAAGACACCCAGGAGACTTGGAGTGCAAGTCAGAAGAGCCACGAGGCGGCCACAAGGGTGGAGGGCGCACCCAGGGGGGTAGGGCGCGCCCCCGACCTTGTGGGCCCCTCAGTGACCCCCTGACCTAGATCTTCCTCCTGTATATACTCTTATACCTCAAAAACATCCAGGGGAGCCATGAAACCACTTTTCCACCGCCGCAACCTTCTGTACCCGTGAGATCCCATCTTGGGGCCTTTTCCGGCATCCTGTCGGAGGGGGATTCGATCACGGAGGGCTTCTACATCAACACCATTGCCTCTCCGATGAAGCGTGAGTAGTTTACCACAGACCTACGGGTCCATAGCTAGCAGCTAGATGGCTTCTTCTCTCTCTTTGATTCTCAATACAAAGTTCTCCTTGATGTTCTTGGAGATCTATTCGATGTAATACTCTTTTGCGGTGTGTTTGTGAAAGTGCGTTATATCGACTAGAGGGGGGGTGAATAGGCGATGTTTATGAATTCTTCACTGAGGAATTTGCCGGTGAGGAAATTCCTTAGCGAAGAACTACTTGCAGCGGAATAATAGTCAAAAGTAAACATAACAGAACACAAGCATGGTCATCATGATGAAATGAAGACAAGCATAGAGTACAGAAAGCGTAAACACAGGATAGCCCAGGATGAAGACAAACAGACTGAAGAAATTAAACTGAGGAAATTGAGAAAGTCTTCAGTCAAAGTCTTCAAACAGATATGAACAAGCACACAACAACTGTAATGAGGAAATGAAAAAGTTGAGGAAATAGAACCAGTAAGCTTGGTGAAGACAATGATTTGGTAGACCAGTTCCAACTGTTGTCTCAGTTGTACATCTGGTTGGAGCGGCTAGGGATTTAAACCTGAGGACACACAGTCCCGGACACACAGTCCTCACCGTATTCTCCTTGAGCTAAGGTCACATAGACCTCGCCCCATCACTCGTGGTAAGTCTTCAGGTGACTTCCGAACCTTCACAAACTCGGTCACTCGGCGACCCACAATTCCTCTTGGATGCTCTAGAACATGACGCCTAACCGTCTGGAAGAAGCATAGTCTTCAAAGGTAACAAGCGTCGGATCCATGCAGGATCAATCTGTTCAGTGATGTTCAATCACTTTGGGTTTGTAGGTGTTTGGGTTTGGTTTTCCTCACTTGATGATTTTCGCTCAAAGTCCTCGGATGATGGGATGCTCTCAAATGACAAGTGGTAGTTTCTCTCGGAGCAGCCAACCAGCTAGTGGTTGTAGGGGGCGGCTATTTATAGCCTAGGGAGCAGCCCGACATGATAAGACATAAATGCCCTTCAATGATATGACCGTTAGGTGGGTAGATATTTTGGGACAGCTGGCACAAGGCACAGCAACGGTCGGAAATTTGAGGATCAAATTCCTTAGGGCTATCATGTTCCTCACTGTGTAGGCAATCCGCACTGGCGAATTCCTAACTCCTCAGCCAGAACAAATTCCTCAGAGACAAGAAGAACTTCGTCTCTGTTACTGAAGAATATGACTGAACTGTATGAGATTTCCAATGGCTTCACTCGAAGGGATTGGTAGGTGTAGGATTTTGAGTTGAGCATCACTTGGAAATTTTTCCTTAGTATTTCCTCTACCCCCTTTAACAGTACGGTGTTTCCTCTGACTCAAGAAAGAGAAAATGAAACTACGAAAACAAAAGTCTTCACGCTTCATGTTCCTCGAATGAAAACCAAGTCTTCAAGATCACACCAATTTCTTCACTTTCAAAATCTTTAGATAGTCTTCAGAAATCCAAAGTCTTTAGACGAAGAACTTCATTTTTAGGGGTCGACTTTCTCTGTAAATATCAAACTCCTCATAGACTTATAGTCTTGTGTACACTCATAAACGCATTAGTCCCTTAACCTATAAGTCATCAATGCACCAAAATCACTAAGGGGCACTAGATGCACTTACAATCTCCCCCTTTTTGGTGATTGATAAAAATATAGGTTAAGTTTTCAACGGGGATAAACATATGAAGTGTAAATACTGATATTGAGTAATTTGATTGCAAGATATAGAAGAACTCCCCCTGAACATGTGCATAGTGAGGAATTTGCTTTGGAACTAATGTACACTTGAAGAGTTGAATCATGGAGATCTCCCCCTATATCTTGTAATTCATACACGCATTTGACATAGTATATGAAGAATTTGAAATGCATGATAAAATATGGTGACTGTTGTAATTTAGCATGCATGCAATAACATTAACGAGGAATAAGCATGCAGAAGAAACAACAAAAGTATCAGGCCACCATAGAGTTTAAGTTTACAACTCGATCCAGCAAAGTCATCAGAAGAACGAGAGTTGTAACTTAGAAAAAAAACGCCCATATAAGATAGACCCGCTTGAAGACTAACTCAAATTTCTCCCCCTTTGTCATCGAATGACCAAAAGGATCGAAAAATGAGGACTAACGCCCCTGAAGAATATCAAGTTGATGAAGGAGCGCCAGCGTTGTTGGGGTTGTTTGTTGATGTAGGGCCTGCCGCAGTGTCGTCCAAGTCTTCATGCTCGTCGGTGTCGCGCGATGAAGAATAGGAGTTGGCCACCAAGGAAGGAACCTTGACCTTCTTGTATTTCTTTGGTGGAGGTGCAGACCAGTCAAAGTCCTCCTTGAGACCCATGTTCTTCAGATCTTCTTCACCATATACATGTGACAGAATAGCCCAGGTGCGATCGAAGACTTCATGGAGGTAGTAATGGTTTTTCTTCACTGCATTATGTGTAGCAGTCATGTTGTGAAGAATTGAACTAAACTGACGCTTAATCCATTTATGGTTTCGATCCACCTTCTGGTGAAGACTTAGCAGAAGCTCACGGTCAGTCATCACACGAGGAGCAGTGGCTTGAGGATTTGGCTTGGAGGCATGGGCAGCAGAATCATGAGTGGCAGAGTCATCATTGGTGGAATAAGATGCAGCTTTGCGAAACTGACCATCCAATGGACGAGTGCCTTCATCAATAACAGCTGGTGCCTTGCCCTTTTCATCAGCTGAGGAATAGGTCCGCTTGAGGACTTCAATCGGGGGCAAGTAGCTGAGGTGATTCTGAAAATCAGCCTTGTAGTTGAGTGAAGACCTTGTCCTGAGGAATCTCATAATCCAAGGTGCATAAGGCTTCAGCTCAAACGGAGAAAGTGCAACATTTGCCAGAGTCCTCATGAAGAAATCATGATAGTTGACGGGTATGCCATGAATGATGTTGAAAACTAGATTCTTCATGATGCCGACAATTTCCTCATCAGAGGACTCGTGGCCTTTGATTGGACTCATAGTCTTCGTCAGAATGCGATAGACTATCCTTGGTACATACTGCAATTCCTTCACGAGGAATTTTGTCCTTGAGGCTTGACATGGCTTCAGGGGCTTCATAAGCACTTGCATATAATGAGCAGTGAGCCCAGACTCTTGGTACAGGCAACGAGCTCCTTTAGGTGGAGGACTGATGTGCAGGGCGTGAAGTAATTAAGAGGCCGGTGCCTTGTAGTGAGTGTTTTCGGTCATCCAGTCCAAAACCCAGGAGTCACATCGTCAGCATCTCCTGTGATGTGCAATGTTGCGTAGAATTGAAGAATGAGTTCTTCATTCCAATCAACTATGTCTGTGCAAAAGTTGAGGAGGCCTGTGTCATGAAGCACACTGAGGACAGGTGTGAAGCATGGCAGTGATTCCATGTCCACATGAGGAATATGCTCGTGGTCGAAGACTTTGTCCTTGTTGAAGAGCACTGAGGAATAGAAGTTGGCCTGGCTGGCGGTCCAGAAGCGCTTCCTTCTAAATGAGCAGAATCATAAGGATTGTAGTCAGTGAAGAACACGTGCTCGCCGAAGAAATCATCAACCTTGAATTTCTGCTTCTTTGAGAATGGATCCTTTGGCTTGGGCTGAGGAGTGTCAGTCAATTGCATTATCACCTCAGGAATCGCAATCTCAGGTTCTTCAAGCTGAGTTATTTCAGCTTCTTCTCCAGTGATAGCCTGGGTCTTCAATTCTTCATTTACATTTTCTTCAGCACTAGCGGCTGGAATTTCTTCATGGGCAGACGGTGTGGCATGTGGTTCATCAGATCCCATTTGTACTGTAGTTACTGGTGACTGAGGAATTTGTTGCAATGGTGTGAAGAGTGGAGAGTTGGGGTGCTGACTTTCCCAAAAGTCATCATTTAGCATGGGTGTGGTACAGCCAATGTCCACATCTTCATCTTCCATTTCTTCAACGCCGGCCTCTTCGGCAGTAAACTGAGGCATAGGCGAGGAAACCGTGGGGGTTGAAGGGATTGCATCCGCTTCAATTTCTTCATCCAACTGCTCTGAGGAAGCAGCAGAGGGAATGTCTTCATCGGATTCGCTAGGAATCACATATTCTTCATCATAAGGAACAATGTCCTTTGATGGCATGGTTGAGATAGGAACAGCATCACTGGGGTTTGCAAATGAGCTGGTCAGAGACTTCATCTTCTTCGGAGCTGAAGAATCTAATGAAGCTGATGCCTTCCTTTTCTTCACTGCTGCACGCTCTGCAGCCTTAGTCTTCTTCACATCTGAAACAGATGGAAGGATTGGAGTTGGGGTAGGCGCATGAGGAGCAAAGGAATGTGGTCGATGTTCTTCAGGCACAACTAATGCAGTTGCCCTGACCTCTTCATTTTCTTCAGGCGCACCACTAGTGGATGCCCTAGCAATTTCATCAGCGGCTGGAATGCAGTCATCAGCCCTAGAACTCACATTTTCTTCAGCAGCCTGAATGTCATCAGCGGTGCTGGCATGTTCTTCAGTCGGCTGAGCAGATGCTTCAGCCTGAGGAATTTCTGGTTGCGATGGAGCTGCAACCTTTGAAGTGAATTTCTCAGTCAGTTTTACAAACCTGACCTTGGCTCCCTTCCAATCAGCATAGTAACGATCAAATTCATCACTCAGTTGCTTGATCTCAGCTTGTAAGGCAACGAGTTTTTCAGGCGAAAGCTTCAGGACATTTTGCTTCACAAAGCGTTCTTTCTTGTACTGCGCTTTCTTCACTCTTCTTCCTTGTTCAAATTTCCACTTCTTCAATGAAGGCAGTCAAAACATGACTTTGACCAGGAGTGAGGTTCATCTCTGGCAAAGGCGTGTTGGGATCCTTGTGCCATAAGTCAATGAAGTCTAGGATCAGCTTCGGATCCAGAAGAAGAGGCATATTGCTGCCTTTGGCTCTAGCGGCCTTCACTTGTCTGTCTCTGATGATTTCAGCAAGTTCTTCATCATCAGCTTCGTCTTCACCAGACGGCACTTGGAAGGCGACCTGCTTCTTGTGAGGACTTGGGCGAGAACCTCGTCCAGCAGTGGTCTTTGTCTTCAGCAGAGAGGGTCCCGTTGAAGAATTTGGTGCAGCTGAGGAACTAGCAGAAGCTCCTGAGGCAATAGAGATGCCTGTAGTCCTTTGGCACGTGGCAAGATGCACAGGTGCTGAGGACTTGGTCGGAGCAGCTGAGGACTTTGGAGGAGGAGCTGAGGACTTTGGAGGAGCAGGAGCAGCGTGAGGAATTGGCCGTGAGGGCTTTGAGGATTCTGGCCGTGAGGGCATAGCTGAGGAACTTGGCCTTGAGGGCATTGAAGGTGAAGCACTTGGCTTGTGCGCAGGCTTCTTTGACATGGCCTTCTTAGGCTTGACAGAGGCCTCAGCACCAGCAGCAGCAGAGTCTTCGTTGAATTTCCTCACTGCTTCCTTAGCCTATTTGGCCAACTTGGCCTGGCGCTTGGCCCATTCATCAGGATAATCCTCACCATGCTTGAGGCTGGTGGGATCAGCTATTTGGCCAGGTGCCAATGGAGGTCTTGGGCATGGAGGATTGAGTGAGAACTTCTTCATGTATTTGGGAGTAACATATCTGTACTCCCTCCACTCTCTTGCCCATCTCCTCTCTATCCTCTGTATGCGCACCTTGCGCTGATTTTTATCCTCTTTTCCGAACTTGGCCTCATCAGGAGTGCAATAATCTTTGTATATGTCATCAGGGATCTCAAAGGCAGTATTGATTTCAGGCATCTTTCCTCCTTTCTGTGGCTTCTTATTGTCAGCCGTTTTCTTCAGCTGAGGAATTTGAACAATGGAATTCTCTGAAGAAGTATGCAACTTTTCTTCGAGGAACGCTGCAAATGAGTTAAGTTGATGAGAACCTGGTGATTCAGCAGCGGACATGAGTACCTGTGAACAGAGTATAGTTGCGATGAATTTGGAGAGGTCATATGCGTTCTCAGAAGGTTTTAAAAAAAGAACAAGTTTGAGGAATTTAACCACATGAGTCTTGAAGAATCTCACTAAGCGTTCTTTGTCTTAGGTTCCAGAGTTGTATAGATCGAAGATCCACACAATTGAGGAATCTTGAAGAAAAATTATTGCTTAGAGAAACAAATCAAGAACAGATGACATGTGAGGTGTTTAGTGTGTGAGGATTTGAAGAAAAACACCTTTGAAGATTTTGTAGTAATTATTTGAATCAAAGAGGGCAGTAAAAGTAACTTTTAATTACCCTGGACGAAGAACACGACGAACTGTGAGGTAGAGATGAGAAGTTCGTCTGTGCAGATCTTCCACGCCCTAACTCGGCGAAGGAAGACAGCTACGGCGGCGGCGGAGTGAAGATTTCCGCGGCCGGCGCGAGTACGACGGCGACGAGGTCGAGGCAGTGAAGCTCTTCCTCACCGGCGACGACGAAGTAGCGGCGACGCTAGGGTTTGAGAAGCTCGAGGTAGAGAGAGGTCGAGCGGAGTAAAGGAAGTGAGGAAGGGGAGGGGGTATTTATAGCCACGGTGAAAAACTGTTCGCCCGAAGATTTTGGACGAACGTGCCCCTGACCCTTCTCATTCGCTTGAGATGTATCACCCATGTATTGAGAAGTGGAAATCGTGTGAGATCGTGGGTGAATAGATAAGTATTTTGTGGGATGCGGAACGGTTTGAGCGGCAAAGCCGAAAATTTAGATAAGATAAGTTTTAACATTCCGTTCGCAAATTCTTCAGCTGACAAGGACACAGTGAAGATTTTGAACGAGTTTCAAATAGAACGCACATGAAGAATTTGTGAATAGAATGGGTTGAGTTTAGCATAGAGGGGGTAGGGTCCGATCACATTCACTTAGCAGAAAAACCAACTTGAAGAATTAGCCATAAGTGAATGCTGTAGAGGACATAAACTCATATATATATATATATAGCCAATGAAGAAAACTATGGAAAGGGTGAAGATAATGCAAAGTTGAAGAAAATGAACAACTGAGGAATTTCAACAGAAAAAAAACTCAAATTGAAGATTTTCAACTTTGGTGGTGGCATGACCCACCGTATAAGAATGATGATTTCAGACACCGCGTACAATTGTCGTAGGGTTCTAAGAATCAAATTCTTCGTTAATTTCTTCACACTTCGATTGTTAGTCTTCATTGATTGAAGAAAAACGTTTCTTCATGTGTTGCACATCTAAGTCATCAATTTTGCATAAGTGTTAGGATGAGTGTCCTTTTCAGAGAACATTCAAAGATTCTAAGACATTTAGCTCACACCGCAACTTGCTAAATCTCTTCTCATCCAAGGGCTTTGTGAAGATATCGGCTAGTTGTTCTTCAGTCTTCACATGCTCAATAGAAATGTCGCCCTTCAACACATGATCGCGAAGAAAATGATGACGAATCTGAATGTGCTTTGTCTTCGAGTGCTGAACTGGGTTGTGAGCAATCTTGATGGCACTCTCATTGTCACAGAAGAGAGGCACATTCTTCACGTTGACGTCGTAGTCCTTGAGAGTTTGCTTCATCCACAGCAATTGAGCACAGCAAGAACCAGCAGCAATGTACTCAGCTTCAGCAGTAGACAGTGATACGCAGTTCTGTTTCTTCGAGGACCAACAGACCAAAGATCGTCCGAGGAAATGACATGTACCAGATGTTGACTTGCGGTCCACACGATCACCAGCATAGTCAGAGTCAGAATATCCAATGAGATCAAAAGCCGAGCCCTTGGGGTACCATAATCCAAGTGTTGGTGTGTGAGCTAGATATCGAAGAATATGCTTCACAGCCTTATGGTGTGATTCCTTCGGTGTAGCTTGAAATCGGGCACACATGCAAACACTAAGCATAATATCTGGCCTAGATGCACATAAGTACAATAAAGAACCAATCATGGAGCGGTATACCTTTTGATCGAAGTCAATACCATTTTCATCAGTGCATAGATGGCCATTTGTGGGCATAGGAATTTTGACGCCTTTGCAATCTTGCATGCCAAATTTCCTCAGTACATCCTTGAGGTATTTCTCCTGAGATATGAATATGCCATTGCGTTGTTGACGAATTTGAAGACCTAAGAAGAATTTCAATTCTCCCATCATAGACATTTGATATTCTTCACTCATCATATAGGCAAATTCATCACTATAACGTTGGTCAGTACAGCCAAAGATAATATCATCAACATATATTTGGCACACAAACAATTCACCATCATAAGATTTAGTGAAAAGAGTAGGGTCGAGTGAACCGGGTTTGAAGCCTTTCTTCATGAGGAATTCCTTCAAAGTATCATACCACGCCCGAGGGGCCTGCTTGAGGCCATAGAGGGCCTTATTGAGTCTGAAGACTTTGTCAGGATGCTTTGGATCTCCAAAACCTGGGGGTTGAGCAACATATACTTCTTCCTCAAGCTTACCATTGAGGAATGCACTTTTCACATCCATTTGATATAAAGTGATATCATGATGGTTAGCATAAGCAAGTAATATGCGAATAGCCTCAAGTCTAGCAACAGGTGCAAAAGTTTCATCGAAATCAATTCCTTCAACCTGTGTGTAGCCTTGAGCTACAAGTCGTGCCTTATTCCTCACCACAAGGCCATTTTCATCTTGCTTGTTGCGGTAGATCCACTTTGTGCCAATGATATTATGCTGGCGAGGATTTGGACGTTTGACCAGTTCCCAGACGTTTTTGAGCTCGAATTGATGTAATTCTTCTTGCATGGCCTGAATCCACTCAGGCTCCAGAAATGCTTCATCTACCTTAGTGGGCTCTGTGATAGAGACAAAATCATAGTGCCCACAAAAGTTAGATAAATGTGAAGCTTTTGAGCGTGTGAGAGGACCTGGTGCTTCAATGTCATCGATGATCTTTTCAACTTGCACTTCTTTTGCAACGCGGGGATGAGCTGGTTGTCGTCGAGGAATTTGATCAGCATTTTCTTCAGCACCATTTTCTTTAGCATTTTCTTCAGGTGCATTAGCTCGATGTTCTTCACGTTCTGGAATGAATTCCTCAGCAGATTCTTCGGTAGGAATGACATCCTCAGTATCCTTGAACTTGATTGTTTCCTCAGGTGCTGGTTCATCTATCAGAGAAGGTAGGTGCTCTCTTTGCGAGCCATTAGTTTCATCGAACCGCACATCTACAGTTTCAACAACCTTGTGAAGAACGTTGTTGAAGACCCTGTAGGTGTGCGAGTCCTTTCCGTAACCAAGCATAAAACCTTCATGTGCTTTCAGTGCAAATTTAGAGTTGTGATGAGGATCTCTAATCCAGCATTTAGCACCGAAGACTTTGAAATAACTCACATTGGGTTTCTTGTCAGTGAGGAGTTCATAGGCAGTCTTCTTGAAGAATTTGTGAAGATATACTCTGTTGATGATGTGGCACGCAGTATCAATTGCATCAATCCAGAAACGACGAGGCGTTTTGTATTCATCAAGCATAGTGCGAGCCATCTCAGCAAGAGTCCTGTTCTTGCACTCCACGATGCCATTCTGCTGAGGAGTATAAGGAGCAGATAACTCATGAGTAATACCAAGTTCATCAAGATAGTCATTCAGACCAGAGTTCTTGAACTCAGTTCCATTGTCACTTCTGATGTGCTTGATCTTCACACCAAAGTTGGTTGAAGCCCTCGAGGAAAATCGTTTGAAGACTTCCGGCACTTCATGTTTGTAAGTAACAATGTGTACCCATGTGTATCGAGAGTAATCATCAACAATAACAAAGCCATATTGAGATGCATCATTTGAGACAGCAGAATAATGGTTAGGACCGAAGAGATCCATGTGAAGCAATTCAAATGGTCGAGTGGTGGTCATGATAGTCTTCGCTGGATGCTTAGCCTTTGTCATCTTCCTAGCTTCACAGGCTCCGCATAAGTGATCCTTGAGGAATTTGACATTCTCAATGCGAATGACGTGCTTCTTCTTTGCAAGCGTGTGCAAATTCCTCATGCCTGCATGACCAAGTCGTCGATGCCATAGCCAGCCTTCTAAAGCTTTTGCAAGTAGGCATACGGCTGGTTGTGGTCCTGTAGAGAAATCAACAATATACAAGTCTCCTCTCCTAAAGCCTTCGAAGACTTTGGAATTGTCAGCTTCCATGATCACAACACAACGATACTTACCAAAGACAACAACCGTATCGAGATCACAAAGCATTGAGACAGACATGCGGTTGTATCCTAAGGACTCGACAAGCATGACTTTGTCCATGTGTCGATCCTTTGAGATCACAACCTTACCTAGACCCAATACCTGACTTTTGCCTTTGTCAGCGAAGATGATATGCTTCAGATGCGATGGAGATAAGGGAGCATCCATCAATAGATTCTTGTCACCAGTCATGTGATTTGTACATCCACTATCAAGGACCCACTCAGTGGCTTTGGGTTGATCATCCTGCAGATGAATTAGTGCAGTTTACGAACTCATATACTTCATCGGTGAAGAATATGACATCAATTCATCAGATCAATTTCATCAAGTAATAGAACAGATAAAGCAGTATGAGGACGTGAGAAATGAAAGTTCATTTCTTCATGATTAGCCTGCGTCCTTTCAGGCATTTTTCAGGTCTCCAGCAAATTCTTCGGACATTCACGCACGTCTGGAGACCTGACCCTGCAGAAGAGATTAGTTCTTTTTCTTCACCACCCACATCTGAAGGGGTGGCAAAGAGTTCATCACTCTGTGAGCTCCATAAGAGAAAGGTGGCATAGAAGCCAATCCATTTCGTTTCACATAAGAGGAGTTAGGGTAAGCATATGAATAAGCAGAGAAATTCTTCAAGGACTTATGAACATAATGATTAGAAGAATAATGCTCATATTCATAGCCCTTAGCTTTTCCCTGCGAAACAAAGTTGTTAGCACGATGATATTCATATGAGGACTTTGATCCTTTTGAGGAATTTGATCCATGTGAGGAATTTGGTCCGTATGAGGACTTGGATCCATATGAAGAATTTGATCTGGGGTTCCTATTCTTCACAGGTGGTGTCATGAGGACATTCACCTGAAGACTTTCAAGGCACCTTTTGGGAACCCATATTTTCTTCATAGGGGAACCGTTCCTGCAGTTAGTGCCAACATATCTACCAAATACTTCACCATTCTAATTTTTAAACAGTTTATAGTTGGAATCAAATGAATCATCAGAAGAATGAGAAGATTCACATGTAAAGCCAGATAAATTGGATGGATCAACTGGAGGTCCCTTTGCAGCAACCCATGAGGTTTTGGGGTACTGCTCAGGCTTCCAATATGTACCATTAGCATTGAGTTTCCTCTCAAAGGCAATACCCTCTTTCCTAGGGTTCCTGTTGAGGATCTGCTTTTTAAGCACATCACAAAGAGTCTGATGCCCTTTGAGGCTTTTGTACATGCCTGTCATGTACAATTCCTTCAGCCCTGCATCGTCAGTGATACTAGCAATGTCCTCAGATGAGGAATTAGTGATAGCAGAGGCAGGTGAAGAATTAGCAGATTCACGTTCAATGCATTTCAAACATGGAGGAACAAACTCTTCCTGAGCAGCGCTGATTTGTTGAGCAAGTAATGAATCGTGCTCCTTCTGAAGATCTTCATAACTCACTCTTAGCTTTTCAAGATCTTGCTTTCTTTGAAGAAATTCATAAGAAAGCTTCTCATGATCAGATAAGAGAGTGTTATGATGACCTTGAAGGGTTTCAAACCTAGACTGAAGTCTCTGAAGATTTTCAGTCAAGGTTTTAGTGCGATCCATTTCTTCACCCAACATATCATCACTTTTGTCTAGCATGTTTTGAACCTTTTCAAAAGCCCTTTGTTGTTTCACAGCAATCTTAGCAAGTTTAGAATAGCTGGGCTTGAGGTTTTCATCAGATTCATTCTCACTTGATTCAGAGGAGGTATATTTGAGTACCTTGGCACCCTTTGCCATGAAGCAATAGGTGGGAGCGTAGTCATCATTGCCTTCATCAGCCTTGTTGGTGAGGTCATTTTCTTCAGAGTTGAAGATAGACTTGCTGACGAATGCAGTAGCGAGAGCTAGGCTCGCCACACCGGATTCGGACTCCTCAGATGCCTCATCTTCCTCATTTTCTTCAGATTCAGCCTCAGAGTCCATTTCCTTGCCAATGAATGCCCGAGCCTTCTTGGAGCTGCTCTTCTTGTGAGATGAAGACTTTGAGGATTTTGATGATGAAGACTTTGAGGATTTCTTCTTTTTCTTCGCATCATCAGAACTGTAATCCTTGTATTTCTTCTTCTTTGATTCCTTTTCCCACTGAGGACAATCTTGAATGTAGTGTCCAGGTTTCTTGCATCTGTGACAAAGCCTCTTCTTGTAGTCACTGGATGAGTAATCATTGCTCCTTGAGGGTTTTCCAAAGCGACCACGTCTTGAGAACTTCTGGAATTTCTTCACGAGCAGTGCTAGTTCATGACTCAGTTCTTCGGGATCACCAAGGCTGCTCCCAGAGTCTTCATCTTCAGACTCAGAAACTGCCTTGGCCTTCAGTGCACGTGATCTGCCATAGCTAGAACCATAGAGATCTCTCTTTTCAGCAAGCTGGAACTCATGAGTATTTAGCCTCTCGAGGATATCAGCGGGATCAAGTGACTTGTAATCAGCACGTTCTTGTATCATCAATGCCAGAGTATCAAATGAGGAATCAAGCGATCTCAACAATTTCTTCACCACCTCATGGTCGGTGATGTCAGTGGCACCAAGCGCTTGAAGCTCATTTGAGATGTCAGTGAGGCGATCGAAGGTTTGTTGAACATTTTCATTGTTGAGTCTTTTGAAGCGGTTGAAAAGATTGCGAAGAACATCAACTCGAGAGTCACGCTGTGTTGAGACTCCTTCATTCACTTTGGACAGCCTATCCAAGATAAGCTTAGAAGTTTCCAAAGCACTCACTCTTCCATACTGTCCTTTGCTCAGATGGCCACATATGATATTCTTCGCTTGAGAATCGAGTTGCTTGAATCTCTTCACATCAGCAGCATTCAGAGAAGGTGTGACTGAGGGAACACCATTTTCCACAACATACCAGAGATCGTTATCAATTGCTTCAAGATGCATTCGCATCTTATTCTTCCAGTAGGGGTAGTCCGTCCCATCGAAGGTAGGACACCCAGCAGAGACCTTGATCATACTTGCGGTCGACATAACTAAAACTCCAGGCGGTTAAACCAAAATCACACAGAACAAGGGAGTACATTGCTCTGATACCAACTGAAAGTGCGTTATATCGACTAGAGGGGGGTGAATAGGCGATTTTTATGAATTCTTCACCGAGGAATTTGTCGGTGAGGAAATTCCTTAGCGAAGAACTACTTGCAACGGAATAAGTACTCAAAAGTAAACATAACAGAACACAAGCATGGTCATCATGATGAAATGAAGACAAGCACAGAGTACAGAAAGCGTAAACACAGGATAGCCCAGGATGAAGACAAACAGGCTGAAGAAATTGAACTGAGGAAATTGAGAAAGTCTTCAGTCAAAGTCTTCAAACAGATATGAACAAGCACACAACAACTGTAATGAGGAAATGAAAGAGTTGAGGAAATAGAACCAGTAAGCTTGGTGAAGACAATGATTTGGTAGACCAGTTCCAACTGCTGTCTCAGTTGTACATCTGGTTGGAGCGGCTAGGTATTTAAACCTAAGGACACACAGTCCTCACCGTATTCTCCTTGAGCTAAGGTCACACAGACCTCGCCCAATCACTCGTGGTAAGTCTTCAGGTGACTTCCGAACCTTCACAAACTCGGTCACTCGGCGACCCACAATTCCTCTTGGATGCTCTAGACCATGACGCCTAACCATCTGGAAGAAGCATAGTCTTCAAAGGTAACAAGCGTCGGATCCACGCAGGATCAATCTCTTTAGTTATGCTCAATCACTTTGGGTTTGTAGGTGTTTGGGTTTGGGTTTTCCTCACTTGATGATTTTCGCTCAAAGTCCTCGGGGGATGGGATGCTCTCAAATGACAAGTGTCAGTTTCTCTCGGAGCTGCCAACCAGCTAGTGGTTGTAGGGGGCGGCTATTTATAGCCTAGGGAGCAGTCCGACATGATAAGACATAAATGCCCTTCAATGATATGACCGTTAGGTGGGTACATATTTTGGGACAGCTGGCACAAGGCACAGCAACGGTCGGAAATTTGAGGCTCAAATTCCTCAGGGCTATCATGTTCCTCACTGTGTAGGCAATCCGCACTGGCAAATTCCTAACTCCTCAGTCAGAACAAATTCCTCAGAGACCAGAAGAACTTCGTCTCTGGCACTGAAGAATATGACTGAACTGTATGAGATTTCCAATGGCTTCACTCGAAGGGATTGGTAGGTGTAGGATTTTGAGTTGAGCATCACTTGGATATTTTTCCTTAGTACTTCCTCGACCCCCTTTAACAGTACGGTGTTTCCTATGACTCAAGAAAGGGAAAATGAAACTACGAAAACAAAAGTCTTCACGCTTCATGTTCCTCGAATGAATACCAAGTCTTCAAGGTCACACCAATTTCTTCACTTTCAAAGTCTTCAGATAGTCTTCAGAAATCCAAAGTCTTCAGACGAAGAACTTCATTTTTAGGGGTCGACTTTCTCTGTAAATATCAAACTCGTCATAGACTTATAGTCCTGTGTACACTCATAAACGCATTAGTCCCTTAACCTATAAGTCTTCAATGCACCAAAATCACTAAGGGGCACTAGATGCACTTACAATTTGCCGAGATCCAGTGAATTGTGGATTTATGATCAGCTTATCTATGAATATTATTTGAATCTCCTCTGAATTCTTATATGCATGATTTGATATCTTTGCAAGTCTCTTCGAACTATCGATTTGGTTTGGCCAACTAGATTGGTTTTTCTTGCAATGGGAGAAGTGCTTAGCTTTGGGTTCAATCTTGCGGTGCTCGGTCCTAGTGACAGAAGGGGAACCGACACGTATTGTATTGTTGCCATCGAGGATAAAAAGATGGGGTTTTCATCATATTGTTTGAGTTAATTCCTCTACATCATGTCATCTTGCTTAAAGCGTTACTTCATTCTTTATGAACTTATACTCTATATGCATGCTGGATAGCGGTCGATGTGTGGAGTAATAGTAGTAGATGTGGAATCGTTTCTGTCTACTTGACACGGACGTGATGCCTATATTCATGATCATTGCCTTAGATATCATTATAACTTTGCGCTTTTCTATCAATTGCTCGGCAGTAATTTGTTCACCCACCATAATACTTTCTATCTTGAGAGAAGCCTCTAGTGAAACCTATGGCCCCCGGGTTTATTTTCCATCATATAAGTTTCCGATCTACAATTCTAGTTTCCTATTTACTTTCTTTGCAATCTTTTACTTTCCGTTCCATAAACCAGAAATACCAAAAATATTACTTTACCGTTTATCCATCTCTATCAGATCTCGTGTTGCAATTAACCATGAAGGGATTGACAACCACTTTATCGCGCTGGGTGCAAGGTTGGTGTTTGTTTGTGCAAGTATTCGGTGGCTTGCATGTTGTCTCCTACTGGATTGATACCTTGGTTTTCAAAACTGAGGGAAATACTTACGCTAATTTGCTGCATCACCCTTTCCTCTTCAAGGGAAAAACCAACGCAAACTCAAGAGGTAGCAATGTGTGCTTGCTCTCTGATGGAAAATCAAGTGTTGCTATCTCATCACCTCCTCCCTATAATTCAATTCGACAATTTGATCTTGCACTTTAATCTCCTCATGAGAAGGACCGAACACGTCTAGGAGCCAATCTCAAATTTTTCAGTTACTTCTTGAGCTCTCTTAATTCATTCTAAACATGGCCTAACATCCATTCCCCCAAGCTTGGCCCGATCTAGCCACATTAGCAAGTTTTTCCTTCAAATCAGCTGCATTCAACCATGGTCTCACTTCCATAGATCAGAGATAATGGTTCCAAAATCTTTATGTGTTTGAACATGCTTTCATACCCATGACTCCTTCCATGCATCCTCAATCTTACTATCAATATGGTAGTTTGTACAATTCCTAACCTTCAAATCTAACTCCGCTTCTGAAACACACCTATACCTCCACTTCGCCCATCACTACCTACTGCAAACCTTCCTTGAAAACCTAAAGTACATGTCGATCCTTCTACTTGTCCCTTTGAAATTTGCATCTCCACAGTACAAAATACCGGCGAAGAAAAGCCCCGGCCGGGCTCACGAACCATCGCAGGATTGCCAATCCCGCAACAGTTCCAACATAAAATCCTCATTAATCTTAGTGGCCCTCCACATATGAGGCCGCCTTATTTAGCATACCATACTCCTCTACTTCATAAACACTTCCCCTTGGTGATAAGAGAAAAGATTTCTCTCAATAAGAGAGCAACTCGCCTAACCTTTCGGATGTTCCGGTAGAAACCTCAAGCACTTCAAGGCCTGGTTGGTACGATGTCACGGAATATTCGAGCCGACATCTAGGATCTTAGTCCCTGCGAAAGCCTCGAGATATCGTGCAAATGCACACACCCGACAACAAATGGGCCCACACATATTCAGGTTTTTTCCTTGTCTTTTTCTCACCGGTTTTCACACTAGAACCTCCCCTCAACATATTGTTTCCCCCTTCTCCATGTTTCCTTTTGTTCATTTTATAATGTTTTTAGTTTTTTATTTTCCCTACATATCATTTTTAGAATTTTGCGTTTTCTAAAATTTGGCAATAGTTTTTATTTCACAATATTTTTTGAAATTCCAGTATATTTTTCAAATTTGTAACCATTATTTGATTTCATGGCCATTTTTGAATTCCTGAAAACTTATTGACATCGCAAACATTTTTCTTAATTCATGAACACTTTTAAAAATGTGTGACCAATTTATGACATACACAAACATTTTTAAAATTCAAACACAATATATGTGCACATTTTTGGAATTCTGTACATTTTTACAAAATTGGTAACTCTTTTTGAATTCACGAACGTTTATTGGAATAGGTAAAAAATTCAAACTCGAAACATTTATAAAATTTGAGAAATATTTGTTGGATTTGTGACCATTATATGATTTGACGAGCATTTTTCAAATCAGTGAACGTTGTTTTGATTTCACGTAAATTTTTGATTCACAATCATTTTTTTAAACAAGAATTATTTCCGGAATCTGGAGAAATTTTTTAAAATATATGTACATTATTTCCCTGTCACAAACATTTATACAATGTTCCGAATATTTATACAACGTCGCGAACATTTATACAATTTTTCAAACTTTTTTTTGTTTGTGAACTATTTTCAAATTCACGAACAATTTTTCAAAGTTGTAAATATAGACATCTCTAAAACATCATATATTACGCAAGTCTCTAAAACGTCCTATATTAGTTTACAAAGTTAGTAACATTTACGGAAGTTTGACAACTTTTTTTTTTGAATTCTTCCACACTATCTGATTTCACAAACAGTTTTAAAAAATCATGAATATTTTTTGAAACTTGTAAGTATTTTTTTAATTCATCAAAAAATTGGTGATTCACGAACATTTCTTGAATTTATGAGCATTTTTGGAAATACACAAATATTTCTGGAAAGCATGTTTTGAATTCACGAACACCTTTTCCGATTATAGAACATTTTCGTAATTCATGAAAATTTCTAGCAAATTATGAACTTTTTAAATTCATGAACGATTATTGAATTTTGAATTTGAAACATTTCTAAAAACTATGGAGATTTAAAAAAATCTGGACCTTTTTATGAATTCATGAACTTTTTTATATTGGCGAATATTTGTTTGATTTAATGAACATTTAAAAAAATACCGACGCATTTCAGTAGGACTTGCCTAATGCCTTTTACGAGGTAACTTTTGACCAATGATAAAATTATTAGTATATATCGTTAGAAACTCCATTAATATACGAATTCGATGGCATGCTTTGTGTAGCATGCATGTCATACATTATTGTGCTAACCCATGGTCAAAGGTAACATAAAAAATGTATTAGACCCTATATATGTGGAAGGAGGGAGTAGTTTTTGTATTTTTGCCGGTAGAAAACCCGCCAAGAAAAACATCTCACCACTTGTGCACTATTTACTGGGCCAACCCACTTGCACGAACGCGTTTGCATCATAGCGCCCTATATCTCGCGTTCAGGGAGAGGAAAAGAACCCTCGCTAAAGGGGCCCAAAGATGGGCCGACCCAGGAGGGCAGGACGTTAAATCCTCCTTTTTTCTATTTTTATTTATTACTTTATTTTGTACATTTATTTACACTATAAAATATTATATATATATATATATATTAAAAAACACTCTACCAATAATATTTAAAAATTTGAACAAGTATTTAAAAAATATTGACCAAGTATTTCAAAAATGTTAATCAAGCATTTGAAAAATGTTGAACGTGTATTAAAAAATGACTGACAATTTGTATAACATTTTTTGTACAACGTTTTAAAAAAATACTTTTTAAAAAATTCTAAAGTCATATTTGATCATGTAAATTTTTATAACATTTTTCAAATATACATGTATAACATATTGAGTATATTTTACAAATTTTCGAGTTTAAATTTTTTATGTCATGTGTGAATGTTTTTTTAACATTTTTTATACATTTCTGAAAAAAATAAACTCGTATTTGATTGTGTATTTAAATTGTTAAACTCGTGTTTTAAAAATTGTTGATCATGCATAATAAAAATGTTGAACTCGTATTTGAAAAATGTTAAACATGTATTTGAAAAATATTCTTGACGTATATGAAAAAATGAATGGAAACCTAAACAAAAACTAATATTATATTTGAAAAATGTTAATTGAGCATTTGAAAGATGTTAATTATGTGCATAGAAAAAAGATTAACCATGTATTAAAAATTTAAACTTCTATTTCAACAATGTGAAACGTGTATTTGAAAATGTTCTTGACATATACAAAAAATGTAGAATGAAAACTAAAGGGAAGAAAAAACAATGATAACCCAAAAGGAAACCAAAGAAAAAAGCAAAAAATAAAACCGAAGAAACAAATGCAAGAAGAATGAGAAAATGATAAAAATGAATAAAGAGACAAATAAAAAAAACATTGAAAACCAGGAATAAAAAACAAAGAAAAAGAAGGAAATGAGTAATAAATTAAAAACCAATAAAACTATGAAAAAACACAAAGAATAACCGAAAGAAGAACACAAAAAAGGAGAAGAAATAAAAAAAACAAATACAAAAGAAAACGAGAAAAAAGGAAAAAAGAAGATAAAACCGAATAAAGATGATGCAAAAAAAGAAAAGAGAAAACCAATAAAACTGAGACACCAGGAAAAAATAGTGGAAATCTGGCTCATTTTTATCTTAGATCGTGCCCTAGTACTATGTCAGAAACTCGACGCTAGCTCACTGGCTAGCACTGCTGCCAACTATCGAGGACACTAGGGATCGAATCTCCAGCTATCTCCCATCTTATTCACTTATTACCGTTTTAGCGTTCGCGAGTGGACCGGCCCAGCTACCTGTGATATTAGCTCCCGCACCTAGTGAGTGCCTATACAGTGCTTCAGGCACTCCCGAAGAGACTGGCGCTCGCACTATCTCTAGACGGCCCGCGGCTCGTTAGCTTTGATCGCTTGCAATACCAATTCTGCCTTTTATAATAAGCTTTACTAGGGACTCCCTATTCGGCACCTTCAGCGCGCATCAGGAGAATCAGCGCCAGCACTAAGTGACAACTCTACTTGCCCGTTAGGCTCGTTAGCCTCCCACCAGCTAGTTGTTCTAAAGAAAAAAAAATGATATTTCATTGGAAAAAAAATAGAAAGCGATTTTCTAAAAAAGATGGGAAGTACAAAGTCACGAATTCAGAATTTTTTTTGTCAATGTTCAAAAAAAGTTCACAAGTTTGGAAAAATTTCAAATGGGGATATTAAAAAATTATTCACGGATTTTGAAGAACAAAAGTTCAGAACTTAAAAAAGTTCACGAATTTAATTTTTTTTATCAATTTTGAAGAAAAATCCGGAAATTTTGAAAAAAAAAGTACATTGAATTTGAAAAAAATCATCGATGTTGAAAAAAAATGTTTGATTTTGAAAAAAGTTCATCGATTTTAAAGAGCAGCTCATCAAATTTGAATAAAGGTTCATAAAATTGAGAAAAGTTCATCAATTTTGAAAAGGTTCATCGATTTTGAAGAAAGTAAAAGAAAAGGAAAAAAAAGAAAACTGGCCAAAACAAAAACCAGGTTCACATTGGTTATTTCAATAAGAAGCTTAGAAGAAGGTAACTAACACACACCATACGGGTGCAGAGCTCGAATCTCCATGGGGGCTCCTCTTTTAAGCTTTTACAGAAAAGAAAAAAAGCTTTAATGGGCTGGCCTAACCGGACGCGGGGGTGTGCACTCGTTTGCAGGTATCGAATAAACGGCCACTTGAGCCGTCGTTTAGGAAATGTCATTTTACTATAAACCAACATGTGGTTAGATGGTTAGAAGAATAGTGGTATACACTGCCCACCAGAGTTAAAGTCCCACACTTTATATTGGTGCTCGCATTTTTCGGGATTTATTGCAAGCCTTCCAGCGAAGTGCGTTCAGTGGGAGGACACGTTCCCGTCGACTACGAAAGTGTATGCAGCAATTTCGTCAATCTCACGATGATGTACCGGCTCAGTCTCTCGAATGCGCTCATAGGGGCAGGCTAGACGTGTGTGCGTTCATAGAGGTCAATGTATATGCATATGTATAAGCGTCTACATCTGTACTGTGTTAAAAAAACAAGGTTTTACTGTTTTCGATCTCTACATGTTATCAGTTGATTTTTATATTTCGGATGCTTTTATTGAAAACAATTTTCAAATGTTAAATATTATTCATTTTAAAATGGTTCATAATTTGTAAAAATATCATGAATTTGAAGAATATTCAGGAATTTGAAAACAGTTTGAGGTTTGAAAAAAAGTGAACTCGAAAAAAGTTCATGAATTCAACATAGTTCACATATAAGAAAACCAGCGAATTTGTAAAAAGCTTGTGAGTTTGAAAAAAAATCATGATGTTTTTTAAAAAAGTGAACTCGAAAAACGTTCATGAATTTAAAGGATTTCATGAATAAAAAAATCATGAATTTGAAAAAATCTTGTGACTTTCAAAAAAGTTCATCATTTTTTTCAAATGTGAACTTAAAATAGTTTATGAATTTGGAAAAGGCTCCTAAAATTTGATAAAAGTTCACGTATTAGAAAAACTTCATGAACTCAATAAAAGTTCATGAATTAAAAAAGTTCAAGTTAAGAATAATTCAAATATTTTAAGAAAATCGTAAAGTTGGTAAGAGTTCATGAAGTTTGGAAAAAAATCATGAATTTGGGAAAAAAAATCATTAATGTGAAAAAAGTTCAAGAGTTGGAAATGTTACAAATTTGAAGTAGTCCACAATAATGAAAAAACATGAATTTGAAAAAAAAAAGTTCACAACAATTTGGAAAAGGTTCACCAATTTGAGAACAGTTCATGAATTTGCAAAAAGTTTTGAAATTTGAGAAAAAATTCATGCATTTGAAAGAAAAGTAGCGAGAAGGAAAAGAAACAGAGAAAAGAAAAAAAAGAAAAATTTAAAAACAAAAACTAAGTGAAACCAGTAAACAGGAAAACCAAAAACATGGAAAAAAACCGGTTGAGAATCCTCTAAAGACTTCCCAAAACCGGAGGGGCTACGAAGTACTCTTATATGGGCGGCCCGTTAGAACGATGTGAGCGTGGGGGTCCGCGAGTTGTAAATAAGCCCTTATTTGACGGTCAAGGCCCCAAATCAGCTTTGGGGGGTGCTATACGCCTCCCATGGGCGGCAATTTGATGCGTCGGTGCCCACTGGCAAGCTAAGCTAGGCCGGAATAGTATGGGCTTTCTCGTTGTTTACTCCTCTCTGGATTCTTTTCCTAAAGAAATACAAATTTCCTTGTGTTTTTTCTTTCTTTTTTTCTTCTTTTTCCATTTTCCTTTTCTTTATTCATTAACAACAAATCTTTAATATACAACAGATAGTTTTTGAATATGTGGTGAACAATTTTCAATACTAATCAAACTTTTTTGGGCCATTTGCAATTTTGTCCCCAACTCGAACCACCTACTCAGATTTGCCCCTAATTTTGAAGCCTGCTCAAATTTGCCCCTCTGCCGTTAGGTGCCCATACACAAATGCCCTTACGCATCGTTATCGTCCAGTCAAAGGATATTGACCGTCTCGAAAAAAATAGCAAAAATAAAAAAAATGAATTTATGTGGGATATTGACCGTCTCAGGTGTTCAAGGTGCATGCAAATTTTCGTGCTATTTACACATACCAGGAGCTCGTGGCAAAGGAAACAATAAATTTGTACGCATGTGAATAGTAAATTCAAAAAAAAGCAAGAAAATTTAAAAAAATATGAATTTTTTTGGCATCCAAGATGCTCGGGTGCGCAAGGTGCGTGCAAAATTTTGTTATCAAATGACATGCGAGGATCTCTAACAAAAAAACAAAATAGTGTATTTTTTTCAAAGTTTTTTCCCGAGCCAGAATTTGTTTTTTTTCACGAGCTCCTACAATGTCCGAACATATCAAAATTTTGCACACACCTTGCGCACCCGAGCATCTTGGAAGCCAAAAAGTTCATATTTTTTGAATTTTCTTGCTATTTTTTAATTTACTATTCACATGCATACATATTTATTGTTTTCCTTTGCCACGAGATCCTGATATGTCTAAATAGCACGAAAATTTGCATGCAGCTTGTGCACCTGGGTATCTTTGATCCCACAAAATTTCAGATTTTTTTGCTATTTTTTAGAGATGGTCAAAGCCCTTTGACCAGACGGTAACGACGCAAAAGGGCATTTCTGTAAGGGCATCCAACGGCAGAGGGCTAAATTTGAGCAGGCTCTGAAATTAGGGGCAAATCTTAGTAGTGGGTTCGAGTTAGGGATACAAATGTAAAAGATATTTGTGTTAAGGTTTTTGATTCCCGAAGCATGCACGTATGGTCTCTCGTTATGCTATGAAATTGGAGCATGATTTATTTTTTATTGTCTTCCTTATGAGTGGCGGTCGGGGACGAGCGATGGTTTTCCTACCAATTTATCCCCCTAGGATCATGCGTAGTAGTGCTTTGCTTCGAGGGCTAATAAACTTTTGCAATAAGTATGTGAGTTCTTTATGACTAATGTTGAGTCCATGGATTATACGCACTCTCACCTTCCGCATTTTGCTAGCCTCTTTGGTACCGTGCATTGCCCTTACTCACCATGAGTTGTGGTGCAAACTTCACTGATGCATCCAAACCCCGTGATATGATACGCTCTTTCACAAATAAGCCACCTTATATCTTCCTCAGAACAACCACTATACCTACTTATTATGACATTTTTATAGCCATTCTGGGATATATTGACATGCAACTTCCACAGTTCCGTTTTATTATGACACACATAATCATTGTTATATTGCTTTGCATGATCATATAGTTGATATAGTATTTGTGGCTTGGCCACCGTTCATATTTTTTATACATGTCACGCTAGATCATTGCACATCCCGGTACACCACCGGAGGCATTCATATAGAGTCATATTTTTGTTCTAGTATCGAGTTGTAAGTAAATAAAAGTGGATGAGACTCCGGATTTAAAATGAAATGAAAAAAGAGGCCAAAGAGCCCAAAAAGTAAAAAAGAACAAGAAAACTATAAAAATGAGAGAAAAAGAGAGAAGGGACAATGTTACTATCCATTTTCACACTTGTGCTTCAAAGTAGCACAATGTTCTTCACAATAGAGAGTCTCCTATTTTGTCACTTTCATATATTACTAGTGGGAATTTTTCATTATAGAACTTGGCTTGTATATTCCAATGATGGGCTTCTGATAACCCACAAGTATAGGGGATCGTTTGTAGCCTTTTTTGATAAATAAGAGTGTCGAACCCAACAAGGAGCTAAAGGTAGAACAAATATTCCCTCAAGTTCTATCGACCACCGATACAACTCTACGCACACTTAACGTCTGCTTTACCTAGAACAAGAATAAAACTAGAAGTACTTTGCGATAATAAAACTACAAATAAATTGCAAGATAATAAAAGTAGATAGCTTTTGTCACACAAGAAAGTTATTTGTCTCTAGGTGGTCGATAAGTAAACCAGTAATCATTGTTGCAATTTTATATGACGGAGAGGCATGAGCTAACATCTTTCTGTACTTGGATCATATGCACTTGTGACGCCCCCGATTCAATCGTACACTAATCATACACGCAAACGAGTACGATCAAGATCAAGGACTCACGGGAAGATATCACAACACAACTCTAAAAATAAAATAAGTCATACAAGCATCATAATACAAGCCAGGGGCCTCGAGGGCTCGAATACAAGTGCTCGATCATAGACGAGTCAGCGGAAGCAACAATATCTGAGTACAGACATAAGTTAAACAAGTTTGCCTTAAGAAGGCTAGCACAAATTGGGATACAGATCGAAAGAGGCGCATGCCTCCTGCCTGGGATCCTCCTAAACTACTCCTGGTCGTCGGGGGCGGCCTGCACGTAGTAATAGGCACCCTCGATGTAGTAGGAGTCGTCGAAGGTGGCGTCTGACTCCTGGGCTCCAACATCTGGTTGCGACGTCCGAGAAGAAGAGGAAAAGGGGGAAAAGAGGGAGCAAAGCAACCGTGAGTACTCATCCAAAGTACTCGCAAGCAAGGATCTACCCTGCATATGCATGGGTATCTGTGTAAATGGGCAATATCGATGGACTGAACTGCAGAATGCCAGAATAAGAGGGGGATAGCTAGTCCTGTCGAAGACTACGCTTCTGGCAGCCTCCATCTTGCAGCGTGTAGAAGAGAGTAGATGGTAAGTTCACCAAGTATCATCGCATAGTATAATCCTACCCGGCGATCCTCCCCTCGTCGCCCTGTGTGAGAGCGATCACCGGGTTATATATGGCACTTGGAAGGGTGTGTTTTATTAAGTATCCGGTTCTAGTTGTCATAAGGTCAAGGTACAACTCCGGGTCGTCCTTTTATCGAGGGACACGGCTATTCGAATAGATAAACTTCCCTGCAGGGGTGCACCACATTACCCAACACGCTCGACCCCCTTCGGCCGAACACACTTTCCTGGGTCATGCCCGGCCTCGGAAGATCAACACGTCTGTTGTGGTATTCTCACGGGGGGTGCAAGACGACAGATGCCACAAGGTGGCTTCGTGTGAGGGCAAGACTGCTGCCGGAATATCCAGGGATGGGTATGCGAGTAGCACGCGCTAGTTTACCCAGGTTCGGGGCTCTCCGGAGAGATGATACCCCTACTCCTGCATGTCTGAGTATATGTGGTATATCTGGTACAGAGTGCTCCTGGAGCTGTATCTCAGCTCAGTGCCATAGGCTTCTGGCTTTACATATGTGGGTGGCCGGATGAGCACAAGTGTGTGCATGGCCAAGTGGCATGTGGCCGCATGAAATGGATGAGTGTGTGTGTGCTAGCTAGCTATCTTGCTAGCTAGCATGCATGCATGCATGCATGTGAGCCCCCCTGGATGGATGGATGCTCATATATATAGTGTGGCTAGCTTACTATCTAAGCTAAGTGGTGGTATGGGCATGGCATGGTGGGGTGTCATGCTTGTCCCCTGGGACACTTCATAAATAGTGTCAGGGGACAAGTGACACTATACATGATGGCTGGGGTGACACGTGAACAATGCTCAGGTACAGCCGTCTCGTTGGTGTCTTATCGGTGTCGGGTCGGGCTGCAGTCGGCAGCCGGCTGGTTGGCGCAGTCGGCAGCCGGCTAGTTGGCGCAGTCAGTAGCCGGCAGTCGGCCGGGCAGATCAGTCGGACGGGGAGCCGGCAGGAGCGGCCGGGCAGTCGGACTGAGGGGCTTTGCTAGCCCCGATGTCTTGAATTATTGTCTTGTCGTCTTCGGGGTACCCATCGCGAATTACTCCGACAGTAGCCCCCGAGCCTCCGAGCAACTTGGCAAAGTTGGGCGGAGGTCCTTTGGCAGGTGTTAATGTAGCCTCCGAGCGAGGAGGGGGGATTCCCCACGGAAATGATCATGCAAAAAAGACAAAGTTAGTCCACGCAGATATATCAAATGCTTGCTTTTAGCATTGCAAGTTTATGCGGAGGGTGCCGACTCGGTTTCGTCCGAGCCCCCTTAATCTTTTTCGTGTTCCCTCCATTCTTTGGCTTGTGCTCTCGCTTGCCGGGCAGCCGCTCTACGGTCTGTGGCTGAGAGTGGTCCACGAAGTGGAGTGTATAGTACTCGGAGTCTGGGAGCAGATTCGACCGAGCAGATACTTGTAAAGGAAACGGCCGGGTCGCCCGAACCGTTTTTCTTCCCGGACGTTTTTCGCGTAGGTGGCCTCCAGCGTTCACTCTTGCCAGCCGGACAGCCTCTCTGCGGTCTGTGACTGAGAGTGGGCCTTTGGTACCGCGCATGCTACTAACCCGTCTGCGGGAACTAACGTCTCAGGCCAAGCAGCCAGCCCCCGGGCCAACTCTGGCTGGCGCCGGGGCGAACAGTGATGCAACTGTAATAAAATGCGGAGATAGCCCCCGAGCATCGCTCGAGGTTATCCGTGCTCTCGCGGTGCAAAAATACACGGGTGATGAGCTCACATTGATTTTCGTGTAGTCGCGGCAGAGGTCGCCGAAGACAGCCATCGCGGCTCGGCGCTCGCGGAGCGCATCGGCGCAACCGCTGGGTGTAGCCCTCAAGCCTCCGGGCGCTCGAGGAGGGTCCAGCCGGTCGGGCTTGACCGGCCTGGGGGTGAGCGAGACACGGCTGAGCCGGCTTGGCACAGCCGGCCAGGCGGCGAGGCGTCTGGCAGCGCCCTTTTTCTTCTTTCTTCTCTTCTGCCAGCTGCTGGCAGCCGGACAAAACTCTTCTTTTGTCTCTTGTTTTTGTTTTCTTGCAATCTTCCGTGGTGGCGCGCCAGCGCATCCGCTGGGTGTAGCCCCCGAGATTCGGGCCGACTGCTGAGCAGTCGGGCCGGATCTCCCGACAACTATTTTGTCTTCTTCTTCGCGGGGGCGCGTCAGCGCACTCGCTGGGTGTAGCCCCCGAGATTCGGGCCGACTGCTGAGCAGTCGGGCCGGATCTACCGGCAACTACTTTCTCTTCATCGCGGGGGCGCGTCAGCGCACCCGCTGGGTGGAGCCCCCGAGCCTCCAGACGCTCGAGGAGGGTCCAACCGGTCGGGCTTGGCCGGCCAGGTTGCGAAGCAGGGCCAGCCGGACGGGCCCCTCAGCCGGCGGCTGGCGGCTAAGCGGAAAGGCGAGCCAGTCGGCCGAGCGGCTGCGTGGGCAGGCGACCGGAGCAGCTGACGGGACTGCAGTCTGCGCAGCCGGCTATCTACGCAGCTGTGCTGCCGGCGACACACACGGGCGTGCTTGTGGCCGTGCAACCGGCCATGCATGCATGCATGCATATCTTGTTTTCTCTTTTTTTTCAGCAAGCCGGCCCTTGACTCTTTTCTTTTCTTTCACTGCGTGAGCAGTCGGCAGGAGCGGGACGGTAGCAGCCGACGTCCGGGTTGCGGGGGAGCCAGCCAGCGCGGGAGCCGGCCGGCCGGAGTGCGGGGGAGCCGGCGGGCATGACCCGGGAGGCCGGACGCCGGATGGAGGGACAAGCCGTGGTGAGCTGGTGTCGGGGGCGCGCCCAGGAAGGACGCAGGAGCCGGCGGGCGGAGCTAGCACGGAAGGCGGCCGCGACCACTCGGCGGGGTCTGCGCGCAGCCGGATTGTGGATGCAGGGAGGCGGGGGCGAGAGGCGCGCGGGGCAGGAGCCGGCCCGGAGCAGCGGCCAACTGAAGGCGGATGCGTGGGGCGGGAGCTGGCCCGAAGCCGCGGCCAAGTGGAGGTGGAGGCGCATGGCGGAGCTGGCCCGGAGCCGCGGCCTACTGGAAGCGAAGGCGCGAGCCGGCGGCGCTGCAGGGAGGCCGGGGAGGAGCCGCCATGGGGGCGAGGGGCAACGAGCCGACTAGCGGACGGGGCCGGACCCGCCGCTGCTGGGGTCGAGGACGAGGCAGCAGGCGCGGAGAAGGCCGACGCACAGGGGCGGAGCGGCGAGCCAGCGAGCAGACGGCGCGCTCGGAGCCGGCCAGCGAGCGCAAGCCGTCGGGCCTGCGCGGAGGAGGCACAGACGGCCGAGGCTGGGTCGAGCGAGGGCGGGCGAGGCGGCGGACACCGAGTGCGGCCAGACGGCAGCGGGAGAAACCAGCGGACGCAGCCGCAACGCGGGCCGGGTTGGAGCCAGCCCCAAATTTTTGTCCGCTAGCAGCCGGACCCTTTCTTTCTTCGTGGGCAGCCGCCCACGGCGGTCGTGGGAGCAGGCGGCCGAGGTGGCAGCCGGCGCGGCGCGAGGCAGCCCGCCCAGCTGGCCTCCTGGCAGTGGCGCTCGAGGTGCGGCAGGGCTCAGCGCGGCGTAGCTGGTGCGTGCGGGAGTAGCGGAGCGGGCTGGGCGAACAGCGCGCGCTTCTGCTGGAGATGAGGACGAGCGCGGGCAAAGCCGCGTGCGTGGCGGGGCGATGCGCGAGGCCGAGGCAGCACCGCGCGGAGCGGAGGCACGGCCACGCGGGGCGGAGCGGTGCGGGCCAGGCAGAAGCAACGCAGGCGCTAGGTGTGGCCAGGGTGCAGTGGGGCTGCGACCGCTGGCGGATCAACGAGCGAGTTGGGGTCGAGCCGGAGTCTGGGTAGCGTACAGGCAATGTTTGACTTTGATTGACTGATGCATGGTTAGCTTAGGAGTGGTGTATGAGCATTGTATGACTTGCATCTAGGAAATGTATGAGTTGGGTGGTAGGTAGCAACGGAAACAGCGCAGCGCAGCGACGGAGTCGCCGGCCGGAGCGACGACGAGGCTCACACGTCCGGCGGGTCACATGCGTGCACACGAACTGAGCTAACTAGCGAAGCTAGTACGCATGCTGCTGCAGCCGAATCCATTGGGTTCGCTAGCTAGCCATGCACAAACGCGTGCATGCACAGAGACCGGAGGTGCTCGGGACAGCCGCGGAGCAGAGCGGAGCTGCAAGCGCGTAGACCGAGGGCAAACGACAACGACGCGCCGTCCAGCACGGTCGCGCCGGGGGCATGCTGATGTCAAGCCCCCGACTGGTGCCGGAGAGACGGCAGCGACGTCGCGGTGATGATGAAGATGGCGAGGCCGACGGCGAGGACTCGCCATCCCTCGCGGCCACTCCGGGGGCATGTCGATGTCGAGCCCCCGACCGCTATCAAAGAGTCGGCACAACGCCGCGGCAGTGAAGACGAAGATGGTCCCGCCCGAACTGCGAAACCAGCAGCAGTTTGCCCCACGGTGGGCGCCAACTGTCGTGGTATTCTCACGGGGGGGTGCAAGACGACAGATGCCACAAGGTGGCTTCGTGCGAGGGCAAGACTGCTGCCGGAATATCCTGGGACGGGTATGCGAGTAGCACGCGCTAGTTTACCCAGGTTCGGGGCTCTCCGGAAAGATAATACCCCTACTCCTGCATGTCTGAGTATATGTGGTATATCTGGTACAGAGTGTTCCTGGAGCTGTATCTCAGCTCAGTGCCATAGGCTTCTGGCTTTACATATGTGGGTGGCCGGATGAGCACAAGTGTGTGCATGGCCGAGTGGCATGTGGCCGAATGAAATGGATGAGTGTGTGTGTGTGCTAGCTAGCTATCTTGCTAGCTAGCATGCATGCGTGAATGTGAGCCCCCTGGATGGATGGATGGATGCTCATATATATAGTGTGGCTAGCTTACTATCTAAGCTAAGTGGTGGTATGGGCAAGGCATGGTGGGGTGTCATGCTTGTTCCCTGGGACACTTCATAAATAGTGCCAGGGGACAAGTGACACTATACATGATGGCTGGGGTGACAAGTGAACAGTGTTCAGGTACAGCCGTCTCGTCGGTGTCTTGTCGGTGTCGGGTCGGGCTGCAGTCGGCAGCCGGCTGGTTGGCGCAGTCAGCAGCCGCCAGTCGGCCGGGCAGATCAGTCGGACGGGGAGCTGTCAGGAGCGGCCGGGCAGTCGGACTGAGGGGCTTTGCTAGCCCTGATGTCTTGAATTATTGTCTTGCCGTCTTCGAGGTACCCGTCGCCAATTACTCCGACAACGTCGCAGCCCTACCTAGGCACAACAGAGAGGTCAGCACGCCAGTCTAAATACTATGCGCGCAGGGGTCTGGGCCCATCGCCCATTGCACACCTGCACGTTGCGTACGCGGCCGGTAAGCAGACCTAGCCTCCCTAATACAAGATCAAGCGTTCCAGTCCAATCCGGCGCACATCGCTCAGTCGCTGACGTCAAGAAGGCTTCGGCTGATACCACGACGCCGAGTGCCCATAACTATTCCCGCGTAGTTGGTTAGTGCGTATAGGCCAGTGGCCAGACTCAGATCAAATACCAAGATCTCGTTAAGCGTGTTAATTGATGTAACCACGGACGCCGACCAGGGCCAGGCCCACCTCTCTCCTAGGTGGTCTCAACCTACCCTGTCGCTCCGCCACAAAGATCCACACAGAGGGCCGTCGGGAAAGTATGTCCTTTCAGCCCCCAATCCATGAATCAACCGCGGGTACTCAATGAGCCGACCCGACTTTAGTCACCACATGTATCATACATTATGTATATAAGTATATACCCGTGATCAACTCCCGAGTGATCACGGCCCGATATAGCATGGCAGACGGACAAGAATGTAGGGCCACTGATGGAATACTAGCATCCTATACTAAGCATTTAGGATTGAAGGTAAATGTAACAACAGTAGTAGCAAAGACAGGCTATGAAGCAGAATAGGATTAACCGAAAGCAGTAACATGCTACACTACTCTAATGCAAGCAGTAGAGAGAAGAATAGGCGATATCGGGTTGATCAAGGGGGGGGCTTGCCTAGAAGCTTAGCCGAGAAGGAGGGGTTGTCAACACCGTAGTCGTACTGGGTAGCAGCGGCGTCGGTCTCGGTGTCTAGGGAGAGAAGAGGGGGAAGAAACAATGAATAAAATGCAAACATATGGATGACGATGCATGACATGACAATGAGCGGTGCTAGGTGTGCCCTAACGCGGTAGGAAGTGATATCGGCGAAGGGGGGGAACATCCGGGAAAGCATCCCCTGTGTTTCGTGTTTTCGGACAAATGAACCAAAGGAGGAAAGTTGCGTGTTTGCTATGCTAGGGATATGTGGCGGACGAACGGGCTGCGTATCCGGATTCGTGTCGTTCTGAGCAACTTTCATGTAGAAAACATTTTCATCTGAGCTACGGTTTATTTTCTATTAATTTTTAAAGTTCTAAATCACTTTCTAAATTATTATTATTAAAATAATTCGAAAATAACATTATTGCATCAGCATGACGTCAGTAGTCAACAGGGGTGTTGACTGGGTCAAACTGACGTGTGGGGTCTGCATGTCATGGGCTGATTAATTAGCAGGTTAATTAAACAGAGTTAATTAGTTTACCTAAAGATTAGGTTAATCTAAACATTATTAATTAAGTTAATTAATTCTTTAATTAATTAATTGACATTTCTATTTATATTTTTTAATTCCTTTTTTTCTAAGGGGCGTGGGCCCCGTTGTCCAGTGGCACAGAGGCCATAGCGGGGCGGGGCGTTGGCGGGTGAAGCCCGAACGGGCGCTGGCCACGGGGGCCCACCCGGTTGGGCGCTTCGCGCGCCAATGGCCACGGCGGGGGGGGCGCAGTCGGCCAGAAGCGGGCTGGGACGGGCGCTGGGTGACTGGACCCGGGCGCACGACGGGGCGAGGCAAACAGGGCGGCAGCGGGGCGCCGGCGGCCACGTCGACGAGCGGTCGCAGCCGCAGGGGAGGGGGCAGCGGCAGGGCGAGGCCACGGGCTTGGGCCGGCAGTAGGGGACGGGCAGCGGAGCCGCGGCGAGGCCTGCGCGGTCGCGGCAGCGAGGGGAGCAGGGCGGCGCGCGTGCGTGCTGCGGCAAGGCGGGCGACGGACGGCGCGGAGCTCGGACCGCAGCAGCAGTGAGCGGGAGGCAGCGGGCGAACGGACGCGGCGTGCAGGGTCAGGGTGCGGTGTCGCGAGGGAAGGCGGAGGCCGGGTCAGGCATCGTGGTCACGGCTAACGGCGCGCAAGGGCGAAGGGCAGAGGGGGAGGCCGGGCCTCACCAACTTTGCAGGGAAAATGGCAGCGAGCTCGGGGAGGTGGACGGGGACGACAGCGAGCGATGACGGGGACGAGTCGACGATGGAGAGGACGGCGTGCAGTCCGGCGGGGAGGTCCAGCGAACGGCGGGGCTCCGGTAGCGGCGACGTCGACGTCCAGGGAGCGGCGAGGCTCGTTGGAGACCGGTAGGGGGAAGGTTGGGGAGGCATGCGACGGGTCAAGGCGGCAGGAGGGGCGACGGGGCGTCTCCGGCGAGCCGGCGAGGCGCGAGGTCGAGCGCCCCCGATCCTGATCTGGATCAGGGAGGGAGAGCGAGCAGTGGGGGGGAGTGGTTTCGTCCCCGATCCAGATCGGATCGGGAGGGGGAGAGTAGAGACGTGGGGAGTGGGGGGGTGTGCGGTCATGGGGGTTAGGGTTTCCCCCTGGTAGGGATATGGAGGGGATTGGGCCGGTTGGTGGGCTGGCCGGCTGGGCCGTCTGGCCCAGTTGGCCAGGGGGTCCTTTTCTTTTAGTTTTGCTTTCTGTTTTGTTATTTTCTTTTTTTCTTTTTTTTCTTTTCTGTTTTAATTTTAGTTCCTCTTTTATTTATAGTTTTATAAAATATAATCATAGTTACTAAAATAAGGTTTCAGAACAACCCTCTACCATAAAAAGTTTGGTGGTCAAATAAACTAATTTAATATATTTTTAATATTTAAATCATTTAAATAATTGTTTTGCTATGGTTTTATTCATTTTTAGAGTATTTAACCATTTCATAAAGCTGTGGGTTCTCCACCATAATTACCTATGCATTATTTGGCACAACCCGAACATTTTAGTCCTAATATTTGAAAAACTTTACCGTTTGACTTGATTTTGAATTCGAATTTGAATCGGCTTCGAATCAACGTGAGTTTATCAACAATAATCGAGGTGACGTGGCATCATTAACGAGGGATCAATGTAGCTTAATTATCCGCAACTACCAAAGATCATTAAGGTAAAACCCAACCATAGCATTAAGTATCAAGTCCTCTTTATCCCATACGTAACAACTCCCTTACTTGGGTATGTGCTTCTGTCACTCACGCCACCCACCATGAGTGAATCATGAACGTATTGGAACACCCTACAACGGGGATCCCTCACGTTTGCGCGACACGGAGGGCACCGTAGGATAGCACCAAAAAAATATACAACTCAAACCAATCATTATCATCTATCAACCCATAGGACAAAACAGATCTACTCAAACATCATAGGATGACCACGTATCATTGGATAATAATATATATTGTTGAGCACCATGTTTAAGTAGAGAATTGCAGCGGAATAGAGAGGTTACATGCTGCATAGAGGGGGAGAAAGTTGGTGTTGACGGTGAAGGAAATATGCCCTAGAGGCAATAATAAAGTTGTTATTTTATATTTCCTTATATCATGATAAATGTTTATTATTCATGCTAGAATTGTATTAACCGGAAACTTGATACATGTGTGGATACATAGACAAAACACCATGTCCCTAGTAAGCCTCTACTAGACTAGCTCGTTAATCAAAGATGGTTAAGTTTCCTAACCATAGACATGTGTTGTCATTTGATGAGCGGGATCACATCATTAGGAGAATGATGTGATGAACAAGACCCATCCGTTAGCTTAGCATATTGATCGTTCAGTTTTATTGCTATTGCTTTCTTCATGTCAAATACATATTCCTTCGACTATGAGATTATGCAACTCTCGGATACCGGAGGAATGCCTTGTGTGCTATCAAACGTCACGACGTAACTGGGTGAGATTAGGATTTGTCACTTCGAGTATCGGAGAGGTATCTCTGGGCCCTCTCGGTAATACACATCATAAGAAGCCTTGCAAGCAAAGTGACTAATGAGTTAGTTGCAGGCTGATGTATTACGGAATGAGTAAAGAGACTTGCCGGTAACGAGATTGAACCAGGTATGAAGATACCGATGATCGGATCTCGGGCAAGTAACATACCGATAGACAAAGGAATTAAGTATGTTGTCATAACGGCTCGACCGATAAAGATCTTCGTAGAATATGTAGGAGCCAATATGAGCATCCAGGTTCCGCTATTGGTTATTGACCGGAGAGGTGTCTTGGTCATGTCTACATAGTTCTTGAACCCGTAGGGTCCGCACGCTTAACGTTTGATGACGATTTTGTATTATATGAGTTATGTGATTTGGTGACCGAATGTTGTTCGGAGTCCCGGATGAGATCACGGACATAACGAGGAGTCTCTAAATGGTCGAGAGGTAAAGACTGATATATAGGACGATGGTATTCGGACACCGGAAGTGTTCCGAGGGTACCGGGTACATATCGGGTCACCGGAAGGGGTTCCAGGCATCCCCCCGGCAACTACATGGGCCTAATGGGCCAAGAAGGGGACAGACCTGTTGGGGAACGTCGTATTTCAAAAAAATTCCTACAATCACGCAAGATCTATCTAGGAGAAGCATAGCAACGAGCGGGGAGAGTGTGTCCACGTACCCTCGTAGACCGGAAGCGGAAGCGTTTAGTAACGCGGTTGATGTAGTCGAACGTCTTCGCGATCCAACCGATCAAGTACTGAACGCACGGCACCTCCGCAATCTGCACACATTCAGCTCGGTGACATCCCACGAACTCTAGATCCAGCTGAGGTCAAGGGAGAGTTTCGTCAGCACGACGGCGTGTTAACGGTGATGATGAAGTTACCGACGCAGGGCTTCGCCTAAGCACTACGACAATATGACCGAGGTGGAAATCTGTGGAGGGGGGCACCGCACACGGCTAAGAAATCAACTTGTGTGTCTATGGGGTGCCCCCCTCCCCCATATATAAAGGAGTGGTTGAGGGGGGCGGCCGGCCTCATGGGGCGTGCCCCAAGGGGGGGATCCTATTCCTACTAGGAGTAGGTTCCTCCCTTTCCTAGTCCAACTAGGAGGGCGAAGGAAGGGGAAGAGGGAGAGAAGGAAAGCCCCCCCCCCTCCCCAATTTGGATTGGGCTTGGGGGACGCGCCCCTCCACTTGGACGCCTCCTCCTCTCTTCCACTATGGCCCATGAAGGCCCATTAAACCCCCGGGGGGTTCCGGTAACCCCCCGGTACTCCGGAAAATGTCCGAACCTATCCGAAACCTTTCCGGTGTCCAAACATAACCTTCCAATATATCAATCTTCATGTCTCGACCATTTCGAGACTCCTCGTCATGTCCGTGATCACATCCGGGACTCCAAACTACCTTCGGTACATCAAAACACATAAACTCATAATACCGATCGTCATCGAACGTTAAGCGTGCGGACCCTACGGGTTCGAGAACTATGTAGACATGACCGAGACTCATCTCCAGTCAATAACCAATAGCGGAACCTGGATGCTCGTATTGGTTCCTACATATTCTAAGAAGATCTTTATCGGTAAAACCGCATAACAACATACGTTGTTCCCTTTGTCATCGGTATGTTACTTGCCCGAGATTCGATCGTCGGTATCACTATACCTAGTTCAATCTCGTTACCGGCAAGTCTCTTTACTCATTCCATAATGCATCATCCCGCAACTAACTCATTAGTCACATTGCTTGCAAGGCTTATAGTGATGTGCATTACCGAGAGGGCCCAGAGATACCTCTCCGATTCACGGAGTGACAAATCCTAATCTTGATCTATGCCAACCCAACAAACACCTTCGGAGACACTTGTAGAGCATCTTTATAATCACTCAGTTACGTTGTGACGTTTGATAGCACACAAGGTGTTCCTCCGGTATTCGGGAGGTGCATAATCTCATAGTCAGAGGAACATGTATAAGTCATGAAGAAAGCAATAGCAATAAAACTCAATGATCATAATGCTAAGCTAACGGATGGGTCTTGTCCATCACATCATTCTCTAATGATGTGATCCCGTTCATCAAATGACAACACATGTTTATGGCTAGGAAACATAACCATCTTTGATAAACAAGCTAGTCAAGTAGAGGCATACCAGGGACACTCTGTTTGTCTATGTATTCACACATGTACTAAGTTTCCGGTTAATACAATTCTAGCATGAATAATAAACATTTATCATGATATAAGGAAATATAAATAACAACTTTATTATTGCCTCTAGGGCATACTTCCTTTAGTCTCCCACTTGCACTAGAGTCAATAATCTAGTTCACATCGCCATGTGATTTAACACCAATAGTTCACATCGTCATGTGACCAATACCCAAAGGGTTTACTAGAGTCAATAATCTAGTTCACATCGCCATGTGATTTAACACCAATAGTTCACATCGTCATGTGACCAATACCCAAAGGGTTTACTAGAGTCAATAATCTAGTTCACATCGCCATGTGATTAACACCCAAAGAGTATTAAGGTGTGATCATGTTTTGCTTGTGAGAGAGGTTTAGTCGATGCGTCTCCCACATTCAGATCCGTATGTATTTTGCAAATTTCTATGTCTACAATGCTCTGCACGGAGCTACTCTAACTAAATGCTCCCACTTTCAATATGTATCTAGATCGAGACTCAGAGTCATCCAGATCGGTGTCAACGCTAGCATCGAGATAACTCTTTACGATGAACTCTTTATCACCTCCATAACTGAGAAATATTTCCTGAATCCTTTAAGGATAATTTTGACCAATGTCCAGTTATCTACTCCTAGATCACTATTGTACTCCCTTGCCAAACTCAAGGCAGGGTATGCAATAGGTCTGGTACACCATGGCATACTTTATAGAACCTATGACTGAGGCATAGGGAATGACTTTTCATTCTCTTTCTATTTTCTGCTGTGGTCGGGTTTTGAGTCTTACTCAACTTCACACCTTGAACACAGGCAAGAACTCCTTCTTTGACTGTTCCATTTTGAACTACTTCAAAATCTTGTCAGGGTATGTATTCATTGAAAAATCTTATCAAGCGTCTTGATCTATCTCTATAGATCTTGATGCTCAATCTGTAAGCAGCTTTACCGAGGTCTTTCTTTGAAAAACTCCTTTCAAACACTCCTTTATGCTTTCCAGAAAATTCTACATCATTTCTGATCAACAATGTGTCATTCACATATGCTTATCAGAAAGGCTGTAGTGCTCCCACTCACTTTCTTGTAAATACAAGCTTCACCACAAGTCTGTATAAAACCATATGCTTTGATCACACTATCAAAGCGTATATTCCAACTCTAAGAGGCTTGCACCAGTCCATAAATGGACCGCTGGAGCTTGCAGACTTTGTTAGCACCTTTAGGATCGACAAAACCTTCTGGTTGCATCATATACAACTCTTCTTTGAGATATCCATTAAGGAATGCCGTTTTGATATCCATTTGCCAAATTTTATAAAATACGGCAATTGCTAACATGATTCAGACAGACTCTAAGGATCGATACAAGTGAGAAAATCTCATCATAGTCAACACCTTGAACTTGTCGAAAACCTTTTGCGACAATTCGAGCTTTGTAGAAAGTAACACTACTATCAGCGTCCGTCTTCCTCTTGAAGATCCATTTATTATCAATGGCTCACTGATCATCGGGCAAGTCAATCAAAGTCCATACTTTGTTCTCATACATGGATCCCATCTCAGATTTCATGGCCTCAAACCATTTCGCGGAATCTGGGCTCATCATCGCTTCCTCATAGTTCGTAGGTTCGTCATGGTCTAGTAACATGATTCCCAGAATAGGATTACCGTACCACTCTGGTGCGGAACATATTCGGTTTGACCTAAGAGGTTCGGTAGTAACTTGATCTGAAGTTTCATGATCATCATCATTAACTTCCTCACTAATTGGTGTAGGCATCACTGGAACTGATTTCTGTGATGAACTACTTTCCAATTTGGGAGAAGGTACAATTACCTCATCAAGTTTTACTTTCCTCCCACTCACTTCTTTCGAGAGAAACTCCTTCTCTAGAAAGGATCCATTCTTAGCAAGGAATATCTTGCCTTCGGATCTGTGATAGAAGGTGTACCCAACAGTTTCTTTTGGGTATCCTATGAAGACGCATTTCTCCGATTTGGGTTCGAGCTTATCAGGTCGAAGCTTTTTCACATAAGCATCACAACCCCTAAACTTTAAGAAACGACAGCTTAGGTTTCTTGCTAAACCACAGTTCATATGGTGTCGTCTCAACGGATTTAGATGATGCCCTATTTAACGTGAATACAGCTGTCTCTAATGCATAACCCTAAAATGATAATGGTAAATCGGTAAGAGACATCATAGATCGCACCATATCCAATAAAGTACGATTACGACGTTCGGACACACCATTACACTGTGGTGTTCCAGGTGGCGTGAGTTGTGAAACTATTCTACATTGTTTCAAATGAAGACCAAACTCATAACTCAAATATTCACCTCCGCGATCAGATTGTAGAAACTTTATTTTCTGGTTACGATGATTTTCCACTTCACTATGAAAGTCTTTGAACTTTTCAAATATTTCAGACTTGTGTTTCATTAAGTAGATATACCCATATCTGCTCAAATCATCTCTGAAGGTCAGAAAATAATGATACCCGCCGTGAGCCTCAACACTCATCGGATCGCATACATCAGTATGTATTATTTCCAATAGGTCAGTTGCTCGCTCCATTGTTCCAGAGAACGGAGTCTTGGTCATCTTGCCCATGAGGCATGGTTTGCAAGCATCAAGTGATTCATAATCAAGTGATTCCAAAAGCCCATCAGCATGGAGTTTCTTCATGCGCTTTACACCAATATGACCTAAACGGCAGTGCCACAAATATGTTGCACTATCATTATCAACTTTGCATCTTTTGGCACCAATATTATGAATATGTGTATCACCACGATCGAGATTCAATAAACCATTCACTTTGGGTGTATGACCACAGAAGGTTTTATTCATGTAAACAGAATAACAATTATTTTTTGACTTAAATGAATAACTGTATTGCAATAAACATGATCCAATCATATTATGCTCAACGCAAACACTAAATAAAATTTATTTTAGCTTCAGCACTAATCCTGAAGGTAAAGGGAGTGTGCGATGGTGATCTTATTAACCTTGGAATCACTTCCAACATACATCGTCACCTTGCACTCAACTAGTCTTTGTTCATTTTGTAACTCATGTTTCGAGTTACTAATCATAGCAACTGAACCAGTATCAAATACCCAGGGGCTACTATGAACACTAGTAAAGTACACATCAATAACATGTATATCATATATACTTTTGTTCACTTTGCCATCCTTCTTATCCGCAAAGTATTTGGGGCAGTTCTGCTTCCAGTGACAATTTCCTTCGCAGTAGAAGCACTCAGTTTTAGGCTTGGGTCTAGCTTTGGGCTTTTTCATGGGAGTGGCAACTTGCTTGCCATTCTTCTTGAAGTTCCCTTTCTTTTCCTTGCCCTTTTACTTGAAACTAGTGGTCTTGTCAACCATCAACATTTGATGCTTTTCTTGATTTCTACCTTCGTTGATTTCAGCATCACGAAGAGCTCGGGAATTGTTTTCGTCATCCCTTGCATATTATAGTTCATCACGAAGTTCCAGTAACTTGGTGATAGTAACTAGACAACTCTGTCAATCACTATTTTATTTGAAAGATTAACTCACACTTGATTCAATTTCCGGAAACGGACGCGGTGTTTTGTCTCCTAGGTGTATATGCACCTATTGTCTAAATACACATTTTGGAAAGTTAAAAAATTCGAAACAAAAATCCCGCAGGTATATTCGGACATTCTATGTGCATGCACAAAGTTTCGGTGAAAAACGACGTTTTTTGTGGTTTGTGTAGAAAAGATAAAGAAATGCAAAATGAATAGTTGTAATGAAGCATCAGAAATTGTCTTTTTTACACAAGCCACAGAAAACCTCGTTTTCCACCAAAAACTTTGTGCATGCACATAGAATGTCCCGGATATACACGCGGGATTTTTGTTTGGAATTTTCTACTTTTCAAAATGTGTATTTAGACAATGGGTGCATATGCACCTAGGAGCCATCGCCAATTTCCGGAAACATGTCATGGAACCTCCCTGAGTTTGCCATCTCCTAAACTCACTCCCTTTACCTTACTATCAAGTTTTGCTTCATCGCTTTACTCTTTGTGAGACTTGCATGTGTAGGATGTTCTAGGCATCGCTAGGTAATATTAAAATTGTTAAGAATTATAATTCAGAAAGTCATCTAGGTTGTGGTAGCTAATAGTTCATTCACCAACACCACCCCTCTCGTCCTACTACGATCTTCAACGACCAAGCTCCGACCGTGAGAAATGCGCCCTAAAACCTACTCCCTCCGTAAACTAATATAAAACTAATATAAGAGCATTTAGATTACTATTTTAGTTATCTAAACACTCTTATATTAGTTTACAGAGGGAGTACCACGGAGTGGCTCCTAAAAAGCCACCAGGTTGAAACAATGGCCACCACAGCCAAGAATCACCGTGCGGGGCCCCAAGTAAGAGGTTGGAGAGGGCATCGACAAGTATTGATTGGACCTAGCAACTAATCGACCATAAAAACGTATGGAACATAAGCAGGAACCGAAGCCGTAAGGAAGGAATTCGAAGCAATCTTCAATTCATACTAACCAGCAGAGACCACAAGGTAGATTGGAGAGAAAACCTAGACCAACAACGCCAGAGAAATGGAATAAAGATGACCAAATTCCACAAGGAATTTGTTGGAGCTAAAGGGAAACAAAGGGAACTTGGGAGAAACGGATTTGGTTGCCTCCATCCCTACACTATCGCCGCTTAATATACGTGGCAGACAAGTTGTTGCCAGCATCGAAGAGGACGAGGACAGCAACACCTATGGCGGCCACGAACAGGGACCCGACAAACTGCCATTTAGGACTAAAAGACTACCAAGTACTGTGCGACTGCAGGGGCAGGGTCCCTCCCCCTGCTCGTTGCCTGCAAAGGACGCACGAGATCTGGAAAATTGATGTGTACTTCATATCATGGTTTCATTTGGGAGTGGCTATTAAATTTCCTATGAAAAATGCTAAAAAGCCGCAGATGATAAGTCGTCGTAAGCTCACAAAGATTTATTCAATCATATGTTCTAGAGTCATATGTTGGAAGGAGATCAAAATTTAGGCTTTTATTCTTCGCATCCCTAAGTCTGAAGCGACATGATTCTATTCCGTTCATCCAAGACAAAGCACACTACTCCACTAAGCTGCAACGGAGCTTTAGGCTTAATCAGTAAGCTACCGTGCCTTCTTTCTTAAGAGACTGCTGAATTCAGATTAAGCTTATAATGAAATGCGGGCATAATGGGAGGGCTTGACAGCAGAGCTTGCTTAGCACGGATGCAAAAAGATTAAGCTAGGTTACATTTTGCAAGCAAGTGGCATGAGAAGAATCTACTAAACAGCACAGTGGCACAGGTACATATAAGAATGGACCTGTTGAATATTTAGAACCATGAACCTGTTGAACGTGAAGCATCAAACTTGCGAATCATACCGCTATCAAAACGCCAATGGAATCGCATAGAAATGGGAGAACAGGATTCCAAAATAATCCACCACTAACCTAGAATAGAATATCAGAATCAACACTTTCAAGCATGGCAGATATGTAAGATAAACAATAGACATGCAAGATCATAGATCAATCTCAAGACACCAAACTTGACTTCGATAACTTAGTCCATCCAACACATAGATAGATCTGTGTCCTCATCACAGAGAGACAGCAAAATAACTTGGATCTTAACGAACACACCACCAGCAATTCTTCTGGAACCAAGCTCGCATCGAGCAGCAGGGGGAAACGCTACGGCGACTAATACTAGTACTGATAGGTATAGGGTATGACTTGCTGCAGAATCAGGAGGTAGGTAAAGGAGCAAGGGTAAACGGGGCACTCAGATCTGAAGAGCTGTGCCGCCTAGTGGGCCTTGTTGGGGCACTCGCGGGAGAAGTGGCCGGACTCGCCGCAGGAGAAGCAGCCGCCACCGCCGCCGCCACCGCCACGGCCGCCACCGCCTCCGTAGCCGCCGCCGCCGCCGCCCTGGGGGCAGTCCCTGGAGATGTGGCCCTCCTCGCCGCACTTGTAGCACTCACGGCCGCCGCCGCCACCACCTCCGTAGCCACCACCGCCGTAGCCGCCGCCGCCACCGCCGCCCTGGGGGCAGTCCCTGGAGATGTGGCCATCTTCGCCGCACTTGTAGCACCCACGGCCGCCGCCACCGCCGCCTCCATAGCCACCGCCACCGTAGCCGCCACCACCGCCGCCGTAGCCGCCACCACCGCCTCCGTAGCCACCACCGCCACCGCCGTAGCCACCGCCGCCGCCTCCATAGCCGCCGCGGCCCCCGCGGTCACCACCGCCTTCGCCAGGGCGGGAGCCGCCGGAGAGCGCCCCTCCTCCTGGTGCGGTGACGTCGGAGGCCTTGGTGCGTCCGTCGTCGCCGGTGATTATCTCGAACTCGACGGCGTCGTTCTCGTTGAGGCTGCGGTAGCCGTCGGACTTGATGGCGGACTGGTGGACGAAAAGGTCCTCGCCGCCGTCGTCCGGGGAGATGAAGCCGAACCCCTTGGTGACGTTGAACCACTTCACGGTTCCCTTGACCCTCTCCCCCATCTTGCGCCGCCGAAAACGAAGGACCAAAACCCTAGCAGGAAACCCTAGATCGGTGTGGATGCTGAGGGAGGAGGTGGGGGTCGATATAAATAGGCCTCTTAGTTGGGCTTGCACAGTGGCTTTGCAGGGGGGCGGGGGCAAACAGTGGCCCAACCACACAGTTAAACTGGGCCTACTGGCTTCACTGCCCATAGTGGCTTTGCCTTCTCCTTCTTTTTTTTAGCCAAAAAAAACGGATCACCGTAGTGGCTTTGCTTGTATAATACTCCCTCCGTCCTGAATTATTTCTTTTTGATTTGTCTATATATGGATAATATCTAGACATATTTTAGTGTTAGATAAATTTTAAGACACGTAATTTTGGACGGAGGTTATAGCAGTACACTTGCTCAGAGAACTTGGCACGTAGCTGAGCAGGCCTGCTTGGCACTTGCAAGTCGTTCATGTCCGGGTGCTCCATTTCCCACGCGTAGTGCGACGCGAGACCTCTATGTTAACTTGTCTTTTTCATCTATTAGGGAACGGCGTTGCTTCATTGATCAACAAGGTCCATAAGAATTGTTATAATGTCATGTTGATGCAAAAGTTGTTAGATTTGTGTCGTATATTGTGTATAAAGATATATTACAATTGGACTCTGAGTCGTATGGTATGTAGATAGAATATGGACTCATATCCTAACAAGCAATTTGTATTCTAGGCATCTTATATACATGTGCCAAAATAATAGCAAGACACGTAGGGGGGAGCCGGTGGCATGTGCCGGCGCCCGGACGGGCGAGGTGCGATGTTGTAGCGGTGTCGTGAGGAGGAGTGTCTATAGTTAAGCTTGGGGATATAGTCATGATGGTGAACCTTGTTAACAAATCTCGGTGTCATGTCTCGTATAATTGCTTGGCCCTCGATAGATCAACTACGCACCTCGGATTATTCTAACAGAAACTATACATGTTTGCCCACATCAAGAGATTAAAAAGAACTTAGATAAACTATGTGCTTCAAAATTTCACCTTGCAGATTTTGAACTCCTCTGATCGAGCGTGAACTTCCTTGATAATAGCACCATGACGCACACCCATGCGTGAGAAATACTCTCTCCGTTCCTAAATATAAGTTTTTTTAGATATTACAATATGAACTACATACGGATGTATATAGACATATTTTATAGTGTAGATTCACTCATTTTACTTCGTATCTAATCCATATTGAAATTTCTAAAAAAAACTTATATTTAAGAACATTTTTATCAATGTCTCACGGTATGATAAAGCAAGGATACGTATAAGGAGTATAGGTCATTAGCCATAGCCATCACTTCCCGACACACTAGCATTTCCAAGATGGGAGCTTCGGAAATACTCCCTCCTTTCCGGTTTATAAGGCTCAATTTAAAAATCTCATCAACCAAGGTAGATGGTGAGTGGTGGAATACTTTTTGTAGTTTGCAAAAGCACCCATTAATGCTCTTGTTTTCCTCAAAAAAGTATGTTTACCAATGCATTAATTGCAATGCATGCATGTATAAATTGCATGCATTGGTCAATTTTCTCTTAATACTTGCATGCAATGATTTAATGCACCTTGGAATCTGAACATGTGATGGGAAACAACCAAATTGAGCCTTATAAAATGGAAAAACTAAAGTTTTGAGATAAGCCCTATAAACCGGAAAGGAGGGAGTACCAGCAAAAGTGCCACATGGTGACCCCGTGTGACACCGCTGTAATTAAGATACAGTGATCTCCTGCCTAGTGATGTCATGTCATCATAATTATTTTGCTAGTTCTCACTTTCTTTCCAAGCAAGCTTAAATTCAAATTCAAATGCGAAGTCAAATTACGATTTCATAAAATAGCAAATTAAAAATGTTCGTAAGGTTGCAAATATTCACTAGAAAATTTTCATGCATTAACCAACATTTTTGGTAGTATTAAAATGCATTAAAAATAATCAAAACTAGGACCAACAACATTTAAATTAACCATTTTAAAATAAACAAATATTTAAACTATTTCTAAATATTTGAAACTTATTGTACTATCCCATTACCCAGGCTAGTATTTATGTGCTAAGTTTTGGGTTTAACTAAATTCGTTTGGAGCTAAATTAAAGTGCAAAACAGTGGAAGAAAAATAAAATAAAAAGAAAAGAAAAAGAAGGCAGGCACTGTGCACATGGGCTCTAGTGCAACCGTGCCTGACCCAGCCCACGCGGAGGTCTTCCCCTACCCGTGTTCACAGAACAGGGGCGTGGCAGCCATCCAGGCCGCCCTGGCCATGGTTGTCGACGTGCTGGCCATCGAGCACCCCCCCCGGCGCCTACAAGACTTCCCCTTGACCCCTGGACGAACCCTAATCCTCCCTATCTTCCCTTCCCTTGCGCCGCTTCGCTCTCTCTCACACACATCCACGCCGTGGTCACCATAGACCGCATCGTCCTCGTGGCCGCCGGCCACCCCGTGCCGTGAGGCTTGTCCAGGGGCCCCGCCGCTCTCCTCCGCGCCGTCTACGCCCCCCAGCTCGCGTCGGGCGCCTCCCTATCGCTGGATCAGGCCTCTTCTTCAACTCCGGCCGCCGCCGGCCCCCACTATCGATCCGCTCGTCTCTGATCCCCTCCGGCCTCCCCGACCTCGCCATCGTGCTCACAAAGAGCTCCCCTTCCTCCCCTGACCCCCCCTGTGCTCCCGTCCGACCGCGTAACCCCCGCGCCCGAGCTCACCGCGAGATCGCAGTCGCTGCAGCTATGGACGCGCTCGCCACGCGCCCTCGCGCCGAAGGCCTCCCCGGGCCATGCCCTGGCCACGCGCCCCCTGCTTCTGCCACCCTGCACGCGCCCGTAGCAACCCACGCTAGGCCGCGCCCCCTGCTGCTCCCGCATAGTGCTTCTGCTACTGCTTGGCCGCTGTTGCTGCCGCTGACGCCCGCCGCTGCCTAGCGTCACCGCTCCCCGCTTGTCGATGTCAAAACCGGCAGATCTCGGGTAGGGGGTCCCGAGCTGTGGATCTTGGATCAATAGGGAACAAGGGACGAAGGACACAGTGTTTACCCAGGTTCGGGCCCTCTCTAAATGGTAAAACCCTATGTCCTGCTTAATTATATTGATGTGTATAGGATGATTACAGAGTCAATCTACCACGAGATCAGATGAACTAAACCCTAGACTAGTAGGATGGTGGTTGTTGTCCTAGCCTCTAAGGACTAAAACCCTCTAGTTTATATAAGCACCTGGGGGATTAAGGTTACATATGGTCGGTTACAACAAGGGAAATAAACATGTCGAATCTTCTATCTTGTCTTGGAAGACACACCAAGACTCCGAGGGTTTCCTGTCCGGACACGGAGTCGCCTTGTAGTTCGGTCTCGTAGTAGTCATACAGCGGCCCACCTGTCCGGTGATACGTCTCCGTCGTATCTACTTTTCCAAACACTTTTTCCCTTGTTTTGGACTCTAACTTGCATGATTTGAATGGAACTAACCCGGACTGACGCTGTTTTCAGCAGACTTTCCATGGTGTTATTTATGTGCAGAAACAAAAGTTCTCGGAATGACCTAAAACTCCACGGAACGTCTATTTGGAAATAATAAAAAATCCTTGCAAAAGATGAAGACCAGGGGGCCCACACCCTGTTCACGAGGGTGGGGGCGCGCCCTCCCCTCTAGGGCGCGCCTCCTACCTCGTGGGCCCCCTGGAGCTCCTCCGACCTCAACTCCAACTCTATATATTTGCTTTCGGGGAGAAAAAAATTAGAGAGAAGAATTCATCGCGTTTTACGATACGGAGCCGCCGCCAAGCCCTAAAACCTCTCGGGAGGGCTGATATGGAGTCCGTTCGGGGCTCCGGAGAGGGGGATTCGTCGTCGTCGTCATCATCAACCATCCTCCATCACCAATTTCATGATGCTCACCGCCGTGCATGAGTAATTCCATCGTAGGCTTGCTGGACGGTGATGGGTTGGATGAGATCTATCATGTAATTGAGTTAGTTTTGTTAGGGTTTGATCCCTAGTATCCACTATGTTCTGAGATTGATGTTGCTATGACTTTGCTATGCTTAATGCTTGTCACTAGGGCCCAAGTGCCATGATTTCAGATCTGAACCTATTATGTTTTCATGAATATATGTGAGTTCTTGATCCTATCTTGCAAGTCTATAGTCACCTACTATGTGTTATGATCCGGCAACCCCGAAGCGACAATAATCGGGACCACTCCCGGTGATGACCATAGTTTGAGGAGTTCATGTATTCACTATGTGCTAATGCTTTGTTCCAGTACTCTATTAAAAGGAGGCCTTAATATCCCTTAGTTTCCATTAGGACCCCGCTGCCACGGGAGGGTAGGACAAAAGATGTCATGCATGTTCTTTTCCATAAGCATGTATGACTATATTCGGAATACATGCCTACATTACATTGATGAATTGGAGCTAGTTCTGTGTCACCCTATGTTATGATTGTTACATGATGAACCGCATCCGGCATAATTCTCCGTCACCGATCCAATGCCTACGAGCTTTTCACATATTGTTCTCCGCTTATTTACTTTTTTCGTTGCTACTGTTACAATCACTACAAAACACCAAAAATATTACTTTTGCTACTGTTATCTTTGTTACCGTTACCACTACTATCATACTACTTTGCTACTAAATACTTTGCTGCAGATACTAAGTTATCCAGGTGTGGTTGAATTAACAACTCAACTGTTAATGCTTGAGAATATTCTTTGGCTCCCCTTGTGTCGAATCAATAAATTTGGGTTGAATACTCTACCCTCAAAAACTATTGCGATCCCCTATACTTGTGGGTTATTATCCGGCCCATAAGAAGTAGGCCGGCAGCCCGAGGACCCCCTAGTCCAGGACTCCCTCAGTAGCCCCCGAACTAGCCTCCAACGTCGGAGCTTGTAATCTTCAGCCGCGTTGCGCGTCCCAAAGTCTTCGGCTTGCGGGGCGAGTTCTTCATCCTTTCCTTGTTTGGCCGCTTCAGTATTTCGATCGCCGATGACCTCCTAATCCGTCAAGTGATAGTGGGCCCCTCAGTAGTAATTTTATCAGGGATTAAAGACATCCTTTGATTTGCGTGCGCCCTTTAGAAGGCGAACAGTCCATCATTTTGTTACAGAAACGCCCCTCCAGGACCAAGAGGCGCAGCTATTTAATAGATCAGAAGCGCGACGGGCGGTTAATCCATCCCAAGCAAGAAACCAAGACCATCCCAAAGAAATCTCAGATCAAATGGCCGGCGCCCCAGGTTCATCCTCACGCCCTCACGGCCCTCTCGCGGGTAACTGGGCGAGCTGCTCAGTTTCACACCTTCAAATGAGCAATCTCCAAACACAAGGATATCTCCCTGCGGCAGATCTCGTTCCTGATCGCGCTGGATTGATTTCCATGAACGGCGAGGCCTTCGTAGAGAACTTCCCTGCTCCAAGTAGGGAAGAGAGGGTATGTTTCATGCCTTTCCTTCTACGAGACCTAGGCTTCCCCATTCACCCCTTTTTGCGAGGCTTGCTGGAGTTTTACGGGATCCAGCTCCACCACCTCACCCTTGGATCCATACTGCACATCTTCGGCTTCGTTGCCCTTTGCGAGATGTTCTTGGGCTGCAAGGCCCACTTCGAGTTATGGAGGAAGTATTTTTGTCTCGCCCCCCATACCCGTGGGGGTCAATTTTTTAAGTAGGCGGAGCCGAGGTATGGCGTATAGCCGAAACGGGGTATCCCATCGGGATCCCGAAGAAGGATTCTAAAGAACGGACCTCGGAATGGTTTTATATCGAAGACGTCCCCCTATCTGACCTAGTTCGGGTGGGGTTGCTCGAATATTCAAATGCTCCTTTAAAGAAGTGGTTCAACTGGCAGCCCAAGAGCCCCTCCCAAAAAGAAAGTGCCGAAGTGCTACTCCTGGCTGCCATGGTCCGGCTGCTAACCTACAGTAAGTTGACCATGATTGACGTGATGGCCGCCGTCATAGCTCGGTGCGTACAACCTCTTCAACAAAGAATGCACCCTCTCTGGTGTTATAACGGGACAAGCGACACAACCCGCTACAAAAGACAAGGGCCGGATAATCAAGTAGCCATGGCTACAATACTAGCCGATCTCTTCAAAGGAGAAGAAGAAGAGTGTGCCTATTTAAGGAACAGGGACGGCTACGCGAGTTACAACCCTATAGAATGGGTAAGTTCAACTTCCTATTGCACAGTTCGGATGTTTCATCCGCATACTTATCGGATATACTATTTTTTCGAATAGAATTGGAGGCGCCAGGTTGAGTCCATTAGTTGCCCTTCTCCTCAGCCGGAGAGCCATTCTCGTGCGATGACTCAGGATTTCATGATGATCCCGAGACGTCCATCAATTTCGAGGACGGGGTGTTTTTTCAGGAAAGCCTTGACGGTATCAAGGTGGCCCTCATCGCCGATCACCCTGGGGTCCTCCCCTCTTCCACTGTAAGTGTTGGGGAATGCAGTATTTCAAATATTTTACCTACGATCACGCAAGATCTATCTAGGAGATGCATAGCAACGAGCGGGGAGAGTGTGTCCACGTACCCTCGTAGACCGAAAGCGGAAGCGTTTAGTAATGCGGTTGATGTAGTCAAACGTCTTTGCGATCCAACCGATCCAAGTACTGAACGTACGGCACCTCCGCGTTCAGTACACGTTCAGCTCGATGACGTCCCTCGGGCTCTTGATCTAGTTGAGGCCGAAGGAGAGTTCCGTCATCACGACGGTGTGGCGACGGTGATGATGAAGTTACCGGCGCAGGGCTTCGCCTAAGCACTACGACGATATGACCGTGGTGTGTAACTGTGGAGGGGGACAACGCACACGGCTAAGACCAATCTTGAGTGCCTTTGGGGTGCTCCCTGCCCATGTATATAAAGGAGGGAGGAGGAGGAGGCCGACCTAGAAGGGGCGCGCCTATAGGGGGAGTCCAACTAGGATTCCCAATCCTAGTTGGAGTCCCCTTCCTTTTCCAAGAGGGGAGAGAGGGAAGGAGTAGGAGAGGGAGAAGGAAAGAGAGGGGGGCGCCACCCCCTCCCTAGTCCAATTCGGACTTGCCATGGGGGGGCGCACGGCCACCCCTTGAGGCCCTTCTCTCCTTTCCCGTATGGCCCATTAAGGCCCACTACTTCCCCCGGCGAATTCCCGTAACTCTCCGGTACTCCGAAAAATACCCGAATCACTCGGAACATTTCCGATGTCCGAATATAGCCTTCAAATATATCGATCTTTACCTCTCGACCATTTTGAGACTCATCGTCATGTCCGTGATCTCATCCGGGACTCCGAACAAACTTCAGTCATCAAATCACACAACTCATAATACAAATCGTCATCGAACGTTGAGCGTGCGGACCCTACGGGTTCGAGAACTATGTAGACATGACCGAGACACATCTCCGGTCCATAACCAATAGCGGAACCTGGATGCTCATATTGGCTCCTACATATTCTACGAAGATCTTTATCGGTCAAACCGCATAGCAGTATACGTTGTTCCCTTTGTCATCGGTATGTTACTTGCCCGAGATTCGATCGTCGGTATCCTCATACCTAGTTCAATCTCGTTACCGGCAAGTCTCTTTACTCATTCCATAATGCATCATCCCGTAACTAACTCATTAGTCACATTGCTTGCAAGGCTTATAGTGATGTGCATTACCGAGAGGGCCTAGAGATACCTCTCCGATACACGGAGTGACAAATCCTAATCTTGATCTATGCCAACCCAACAAACACCTTCGGAGACACTTGTAGAACATCTTTATAATCACCCAGTTACGTTGTGACTTTTGATAGCACACAAGGTGTTCCTTCGGTATTCGGGAGTTGCATAATCTCATAGTTAGAGAAACATGTATAAGTCACGAAGAAAGCAATAGCAATAAAACTATACGATCATTATGCTAAGCTAATGGATGGGTATTGTCCATCACATCATTCTCGTAATGATGTTATCCCGTTCATCAAATGACAACACATGTCTATGGTCAGGAAACTTAACCATCTTTGATTAATGAGCTAGTCTAGTTGAGGCATACTAGGGACACTTTGTTTTGTCTATGTATTCACACATGTATCAAGTTTCCGGTTAATACAATTCTAGCATGAATAATAAACATTTATCATGATATAAGGAAATATACATAACAACTTTATTATTGCTTCTAGGGCATATTTCCTTCAGTCTCCCACTTGCACTAGAGTCAATAATCTAGTTCACATCGCCATGTGATTTAACACCAATAGTTCACATCACCATGTGATTAGTTCACATCACCATGTGACTAATACCCAAATGGTTTACTAGAGTCAATAATCTAGTTCACATCGCTATGTGATTAACACCCAAAGAGTACTAAGGTGTGATCATGTTTGCTTGTGAGAGAAGCTTAGTCAATGGGTCTGTCACTTTCAGAGCCCTATGTGTTTTGCAAATTTTCTATGTCTACAATGCTCTGCATGGAGCTACTCTAGCTAATTGCTCCCACTTTCAATATGTATCCAGATTGAGACACAGAGTCATCCGGATCGGTGTAAAAGCTTACATCGACGTAACTCTTTACGACGAATTCTTTATCACCTTCATAACCGAGGAATATTTCCTTAGTCCTCTACGGATAAATTTTGACCAATGTCCAGTGATCTACTCCTAGATCACTATTGTACTCCCTTGCCAAACTCAGGGCAGGGTATGCAATAGGTCTGGCACACAACATGGCATACTTTATAGAACCTATGGCTGAGGCATAGGGAATGACTTTCATTCTCTCTCTATCTTCTGTCGTGGTCGGGCTTTGAGTCTAACTCAACTTCACACCTCGCAACACACGCAAGAACTCCTTCGTTGACTGTTCCATTTTGAACTACTTCAAAATCTTGTCAAGGTATGTATTCATTGAAAAAAATCTTATCAAGTGTCTTGATCTATCTCTATAGATCTTGATGCTCAATCTGTAAGCAGCTTCACCGAGGTCTTTCTTTGAAAAACTCCTTTCAAACACTCCTTTATGCTTTCCAGAAAATTCTACATCATTTCCAATCAACAATATGTCATTCCCATATAGTTATCAGAAAGGCTGTAGTGCCCCCACTCACTTTCTTGTAAATACAGGCTTCATTACAAGTCTGTATAAAACCATATGCTTTGATCACACTATCAAAGCGTATATTCCAACTCCGAGAGGCTTGCACCAGTCCATAAATGGATCGCTGGAGCTTGCACACTTTGTTAGCACCTTTAGGATCAACAAAACCTTCTGGTCACATCATATACAACTCTTCTTTGAGATATCCATTAAGGAGTGCAGTTTTGACATCCATTTGCCAAATTTCATAAAATGCGGCAATTGCTAACATGATTCAGACAGACTCTAAGCATCGATGCGAGTGAGAAAATCTCATCGTAGACAACACCTTGAACTTGTCGAAAACCTTTTGCGACAATTCGAGCTTTGTAGATAGTAACACTACTATGAGCATCCGTCTTCCTCTTGAAGATCCATTTATTCTTAATGGCTCACCGATCATCGGGCAAGTCAATCAAAGTCCATACTTTGTTCTCATACATTGATCCCATCTCAGATTTCATGGCCTTAAGCCATTTCGCGGAATATGGGCTCATCATCGCTTCCTCATAGTTCGTAGGTTCGTCATGGTCTAGTAACATGACTCCCAGAACAGGATTACCGTACCACTTTGGTGCGGAACGTATTCTATTTGACCTACGAGGTTCGGTAGTAACTTGATCTGAAGTTTCATGATCATCATCATTAACTTCCTCACTAATTGGTGTAGGCATCACTGGAACTGATTTCTGTGACGAACTACTTTCCAATTTGGGAGAAGGTACAATTACCTCATCAAGTTCTACTTTCCTCCCACTCACTTCTTTCGAGAGAAACTTCTTCTCTAGAAAGGATCCATTCTTAGCAACGAATATCTTGCCTTCGGATCTGTGATAGAAGGTGTACCCAACAGTTTCCTTTGGGTATCCTATGAAGACGCATTTCTCCGATTTGGGTTCGAGCCTATCAGGTTTAAATTTTTTCACATAAGCATCACAACCCCAAACTTTAAGAAACGACAGCTTAGGTTTCTTGCTAAACCACAGTTCATATGGTGTTGTCTCAACGGATTTAGATGGTGCCCTATTTAACGTGAATGCAGCTGTCTCTAATGCATAACCCCAAAACGATAGTGGTAAATCGGTAAGATACATCATAAATCGCACCATATCAAATAAAGTACGGTTACGACGTTCGGACACACCATTACGCTATGGTGTTCCAGGTGGCGTGAGTTGTGAAACTATTCCACAGTTTTAAATGAAGGCCAAACTCGTAACTCAAATATTTGCCTCCGCGATCGGATTGTAGAAACTTTATTTTCTTGTTACAATGATTTTCCACTTCACTCTGATATTCTTTCAACTTTTTAAATGTTTTAGACTTGTGTTTCATCAAGTAGATATACCCATATCTGCTAAAATCATCTATGAAGGTCAGAAAATAATGATACCCGCCGCGAGCCTCAACACTCATCGGACCGCATACATCGGTATGTATTATTTCCAATAAGTCTGTGGCTCGCTCCATTGTTCTTGAGAACGGAGTCTTAGTCATCTTGCCCATGAGGCATGGTTCGCAAGCATCAAATGATTCCTAATCAAGTGATTCCAAAAGTCCATCGGCATGGAGTTTCTTCATGCGCTTTACACCAATATGACCTAAACGGCAGTGCCACAAATAAGTTGCACTATCATTATTAAACTTATAGCTTTTGGCATCAATATTATGTGTATCACTATGATCGATTTTCAGTAAACCATTTACATTGGATGTAAGACCATAGAAGGTTTTATTCATGTAAACAGAACAACAATTGTTCTCTGACTTAAATGAATAACCGTATCACTATAAACATGATCCAATCATATTTATGCTCAACGCAAACACCAAATAACATTTATTTAGTTCCAATACTAATCCCGAAGGTAAAAGGGAGTGTGAGATGGTGATATTATCAACCTTGGAATCACTTCCAACACACATCGTCACCTTGCCCTAACCAGTCGCTGTTGATTTTGTAACTCCTGTTTCAAGTTACTAATCATAGCAACTGAACCATTATCAAATACCCAGGGGCTACTATGAATACTAGTAAAGTACACATCAATAACATGTATATCATATATACTTTTGTTCACTTTGCCATCCTTCTTATCCGCCAAGTATTTGGGGCAGTTCTGCTTCCAATGACCATTTCCTTTGCAGTAGAAGCACTCAGTTTCAGGCTTGGGTCTACCTTTGGGCTTCTTCATGGGAGTGGCAACGTGCTTGTCATTCTTCTTGAAGTTCCCTTTCTTTCCCTTGCCCTTTTACTTGAAACTAGTGGTCTTGTCAACCATCAACACTTGATGCTTTTCTTGATTTCTACCTTCGCCGATTTCAGCATCGCGAAGAGCTCGGGGAATCATTTTCGTCATCCCTTGCATATTATAGTTCATCACAAAGTTCCATTAACTTGGTGATAGTGACTAGATAACTTTGTCAATCACTATCTTATCTAGAAGATTAATTCCCACTTGATTCAAGCGATTGTAGTACTCAGACATTCTGAGCACATGCTCACTGGTTGAGCTATTCTCCTCCATCTCGTAGGCAAAGTACTTGTCAGAGGTCTCATACCTCTCGACTCGGGCATGAGTGTGAAATACCAATTTTAGCTATTGGAACATCTCATATGCTCCATGACATTTCAAAACATTTTTGATGTCCCGGTTCTAAGCCGTAAAGCATGGTGCACTAAACTATCAAGTAGTCATCATACCGAGCTTGTCAAACGTTCATAACGTCTGCATCTGCTCCTGCAATAATTATGTCACCTAGCGGTGCACCAAGGACATAATTCTTCTGTGAGGCAATGAGGATAATCCTCAGATCACGGACCTAGTCCGCATCATTGCTACTATACAACTTTCAACTTAGTTTTCTCTAGGGACATATCATAAATAAAACAGGGAAGCTATACGTGAGCAATTGATCTACAACATAGATATGCAAATACTATCACGACTAAGTTTATGATAAATTTAAAGTTCAATTAATCATATTACTCAAGAACTCCCACTTAGATAGAATCCCTCTAGTCATCTAAATGATCACATGATCCATATCAACTAAACCATGTCCGATCATCACGTGAGATGGAGTAGTTTTCAATGGTGAACATCACTATGTTGATCATATCTACTATATGATTCACGTTCGACCTTCCGGTCTCAGTGTTCCGAGGCCATATCTGCATATGCTAGGCTCGTCAAGTTTAACCCAAGTATTCTGCGTGTGCAAAACTGGCTTGCACCCGTTGTATGTGAACGTAGAGCTTATCACACCCGACCATCACGTGGTGTCTCGGCACGACGAACTATCGCAACGGTGCATACTCACGGAGAACACTTATACCTTGAAATTTTGTGAGGGATCATCTTATAATGCTACCGCCGTACTAAGCAAAATAAGATGCATAAAAGATAAACATCACATGCAATCAAAAATATGTGACATGATATGGCCATCATCATATTGTGCCTTTGATCTCCATCTCCAAAGTACCGTCATGATCTCCATCGTCACCGGCATGACACCATGATCTCCATCATCTTGATCTCTATCAACATGTCGTCACATGGTCGTCTCTCCAACTATTGCTTTTGCAACTATTGCTATCGCATAGCGATAAAGTAAAGCAATTATATGGCGCTTTCATCTTATGCAATAAAGAGACAACCATAAGGCTCCTGCCAGTTGCCGATAACTTTAACAAAACATGATCATCTCATACAACAAATTATATCACATCATGTCTTGACCATATCACATCACAACATGCCCTGCAAAAACAAGTTAGACGTCCTCTACTTTGTTGTTGCAAGTTTTATGTGGCTGCTACGGGCTTCTAGCAAGAACCGTTCTTACCTACGCATCAAAACCACAACGATTTTTTGTCAAGTGTGCTGTTTTAACCTTCAACAAGGACCGGGCGTAGTCACACTCGATTCAACTAAAGCTGGAGAAATAGACACCCACTAGCCACCTGTGTGCGAAGCATGGTGGTAGAACCAGTCTCATGAACATGGTCATGTAATGTCAGTCTGGGCCGCTTCATCCAACAATACCACCGAATCAAAGTATGACATGCTGGTAAGCAGTATGACTATTATCGCCCACAACTCTTTATGTTCTACTCGTGCATATAACATCTACGCATAGACCTGACTCTGATACCACTGTTGGGGAACGCAGTATTTCAAAAAAATTACCTATGATCACGCAAGATCTATCTAAGAGATGCCTAGCAACGAGCGGGGAGAGTGTGTCCACGTACCCTCGTGGACCGAAAGCGGAAGCGTTTAGTAACTCTCCGGTACTCCAAAAAATACGAGTCTCTCCTTTCCTGTATGGCCCATTAAGGCCCACTACTTCCCCCGACGAATTCCCGTAACTATCCGGTACTCCAAAAAATATCCGAATCACTCGGAACCTTTCTGATGTCCGAATATAGCCTTCCAATATATTGATCTTTACCTCTCGACCATTTCGAGTCATCCGGAACTCCGAACAAACTTCGGTCATCAAATCACATAACTCATAATACAAATCATCATCGAACGTTAAGCATGCGGACCCTATGGGTTCGAGAACTATGTAGACATGACCGAGTCACATCTCCGGTCAATAACCAATAGCGGAACCTGGATGCTCATATTAGCTCCTACATATTCTATGAAGATCTTTATCGGTCAAACCGCATAACAGTATACGTTGTTCCCTTTGTCATCGGTATGTTACTTGCCCGAGATTCGATCGTCGGTATCCTCATACCTAGTTCAATCTCGTTACCGGCAAGTCTCTTTACTCATTCCGTCATGCATCATCCCGTAACTAACTCATTAGTCACATTGCTTGCAAGGCTTATAGTGATGTGCATTACCGAGATGGCCCAGAGATACCTCTCCGATACACTGAGTGACAAATCTTAATCTTGATCTATGCTGACCCAACAAACACCGTTGGAGACACCTATAGAGCATCTTTATAATCACCCAGTTACGTTGTGACGTTTGATAGCATACAAGGTGTTCCTCCGGTATTCGGGAGTTGCATAATCTCATAGTTAGAGGAACATGTATAAGTCATGAAGAAAGCAATAGCAATAAAACTATACGATCATTATGCTAAGCTAACGGATGGGTCTTGTCCATCACATCATTCTCCTAATGATGTGATCCCGTTCATCAAATGACAACACATGTCTATGGTCAGGAAACTTAACCATCTTTGATTAACGAGCTAGTCTAGTAGAGGCATACTAAGGACACTTTGTTTTGTCTATGTATTTACACATGTATCAAGTTTCCGGTTAATAGAATTCTAGCATGAATAATAAACATTTATCATGATATAAGGAAATATAAATAACAACTTTATTATTGCCTCCAGGGCATATTTCCTTCAGTAAGTAGCAAGAAGGCCACTTCCCGAACAGGGTGTTTGCCTCGCGCTACTCCAACTGTGCTGACTTCTACTCCCAAGGGTAGGTGCACCACGCGCCGAACACCAACAGGAGCGGCGCCGAATGCGTCGGCGTCGGCCAATAATGGAGCTTCCAAGCGTAAGGCAGCAGCGGGAGTTGCATCGGCAGCACCCTCAGCCCAGAGGTAGTATATCCGAAACCATTGCGAACGTTGCCACCACGGGACTAACTGATGCTTCTAGGGACCACCTAGATAGTTGTGCTGGTTGTGTTTTCAGGGAACAAACTGTTGAACAAGCTGAAGAACTACTGAATAATATATTGAGTAATGATAATCCGCACAAGCCAATTCCGAAGAAGAGGGGGATTATATTTCTCAGTCCTGAAGATATGCAAGAGGCAAAGAAATCTATGAAAGAAAAGGGTATTAGAGCTGGAGATGTTAAGAATTTATCACCGATTGAAGAAATACATGGTCTTAATAACCCGACATAGGTAGTAGGGGTAAATTCTCTCTATAGATTTGATGAAGGTGATATTCCTTATACTAAATCTGCTAGATAATGCTTGGATGAATTTGATAACTTTATTGTTAAACAAGAAAACTTCAATGCATATGTTAGTAGACAATTGAAACGAAATGCTTATATGATTGAACGCTTGAGTGACTATATGTTTAGAACTGTTAATGGTCTCAAAGTTGTGAGTAAACATGCTTCCATGATAAAAACTCAAGTAGAGCACGTTCTCAAAGCACAAAGTGATTTGCTTAATGAAATGAACAATAAGATGAATGATCATGCTGTTAGAGTTGTGACTAGGGGTGGTAAAATGACTCAGGAACCTTTGTATCCTGAAGGCCATCCTAAGATAATTGAACAAGATTCTCAGAGAACTAATATTGATGCACCTAGTCCATCTAAGAAGAAAAGAAAGGTGATAGGACTTTGCATGCTTCTAGTGAACCTATCGTAGACACACCTGAGAATCCAAATGATATTTCTATTTCTGATGCTAAAATACAATCTGGTAATGAACATGAACCTAGTAATAATGATAATGATGATGCTCATGTTGATGCTCAACCTAGTAATGATAATGATGTGGAGATAGAACCTGCCGTTGATCTTGATAACCCACAACCTAAGAATAAAAGATATGATAAGAGAGACTTCATTGCTAGGAAACATGGTAAAGAAAGAGAACCATGGGTTCAGAAACCCGTGCCCTTTCCTCCTAAAGCTTCAAAGAACAAGTATGATGAAGAATTTGAGCGCTTTGTTGAAATGCTTAGACCTGTCTTTTTGCGCTTACGTTTGACTGATATTTTGAAGATGTATCCTTATGCCAAGTATATGAAAGATATTGTTACAAATAAGAGAAAGATATCGGAAGCTGAAATTTCCACCATGATTGCTAATTATATATTTAAAGGTGGAATACCAAAGAAACTAGGGGACATAGGACTACCAACTATACCATGCTCCATTAAAATAAACTATGTTAAAACTGCTTTATGTGATTTAGCAGCCGGTGTTAGTGTTATGCCTTTCTCTTTGTATCGAAGACTTGATTTGAATAAGTTGACACCAACTGAAATCTCTTTGCAAATGGCTGATAAATCAACTGCTATACCCATCGGTATTTGTGAGGATGTGCCTGTCGTAGTTGCAAATGTTACCATCTTAAAGGACTTTGTTATTCTTGATATACCCGAGGACGACAGTATGTCAATCATCCTTCGTAAACCGTTTTTGAATATTGCAGGGGCTGTTATTGAATGCAACAAGGGCAATGGTACTTTTCATGTTAATGGTAATGAGCATATGGTACACTTTCCGAAGTAAATAGTATCAATTCTATTGGAAAAATTTCAATGATTACTATTGGAGGTTTTGACTTCCCTGTTCCTACTGGCAAAAATAAATATGAAATTCTTATTGTTGGGGACATGCATATCCCTGTTGAGGTAACCTAGTGTTATACGAAGATTCTCCGGTTTCATGTCATTCAAAAGAAGTTTGTTAATAAGGCTTGATCAACCTTATTAATGGATTCCTTTTGACGGGCATGTGATGGATGAATTTAGTAAACACAACTTTCTGTACCCACTTTTTACTTTCTGTTATTTAGAATTAATAAAGTAGAAATGTTATTATTTTATCTTTTTTGAATTTTCTGTGCAATAAAAAATGATCAGAAAATAAAAGTTCTCCAAATGCCCTGGAAATTTTATATGATTTTTTCTAGAATATTTGAAATTTTTTGGCACTGAACACACCCTAGCGGGGTGCACCTATGAATCACAAGCTCACAGGGCGCACCCACCCCCTAGGCGCCATGCAAGCTTGTGGGGCTCACATAGGCCCCCTCAATTATTCTAGCCAGTCATCCACTTCTTCTTCCTCAGAAAAAATCACACCATTGTTCAAACCCGTGTTCTTGCTCATCTTGCTGCCATTTTTGATCTCCTTGCTCGGAGCTTCGTTTCCGAGACTGTTTTGGGGGATTGTTCATCAGTATATGACTCCTCCAATGGTCCAATTAGTTTTCGCTCTAGTGCTTTATACATTGCAAATTTTTGCTGCTGCGGTGACCATGTTCTTGAGCTTACATGTCAAATTTATGTGGTTCAAAGTAGTTTTGTTGCATGATATAGCCTCTAGATAATTTTGTTGAGTTTTGTTCACTTTTGTTGAGTTGTAGGAGTAGTTGCTATCGATTTTGTTGAGTTTTGTTCACTTTTGTTTTGAGTCACTAAAAATTTCAGAAAGTTTCAGAGAAAAGAAAAACCATGAGGAGGTGGTTAAGGGTCTCATCAAGCCGTAATTTGGAGGAAACTCCGAAGGAAAAGCCCAAGTACAATCCTCCGCGTGCGGCAGAGGTTCGGCCGTGTGAGTGGCAGAGTGACACATATTTGAACCAGGTGAGAATTCATGACAATTTCTATTATTTGGCAAACAATGCCGGCATCGTCGCCTTCCTCCAAGATAAGTGCGACCAATACCTCCTACTCACTAATACCTTCGTGCAAAACTTTCACTTTTATCATAGGAAGGAACCACCCATGGTAGAATTTCACTTGTATGATGTGCCTAAGGAAATGACATTACGTGATTTTTGCAATTTTTGCAAAATACCTCATGAGGGCCGCATCATGTGACACCCAAGTTTCTATTGAATTTTTCAAAAAAGATTTTTATTTGACTTGAAGGGAGTGATTTAAAAAATTTCTTCAAGAGAACTCTCACTCTCAAATATTTTTCTTTATGGCAAAAATGTTATTTGAATTCACCCAAGATCTGCCTTTGACCTGGGGAGTTCTTGCTCTTCATTTGGGCTCAAGACAAAATGTTTTTCATTTGAGAGAATAACTTTTGAAAACCTTTTCTTGAATTTGCACTATGGCTTTTGGAAAGTACTTTGCCACTTTCAACTAGTCCTTCTTGCCATGGCATAAGTGCAAATCCTCTCTCCTAAACACTCCCTCACCTCTGGATCATGATTTACATCAAATCCAGCAAGTTGACCCCCCCCATGTATTTATTTTCCATTCAAATTCTATTCAAATATTTTCTGCCTTCTATTCTACCTCTTGGAGATTTACAAAGGAACTCCATTTTCTGTTTGGACTTTTACCACCAAACTTCTTTCCCCTCCTAGTCCTTTGAACCCTCAACCTAGAACCATGAAGATCCACTGGTCTCCAGTTCAAAATTTTCAAACTACATCAGCTGCAAGTTTGGACCAGATTTGCCAAATTTGGTGAAATTCATTCAAAACCTTCTCCAAAGATTCCAAGTAAATTCAGGCAGCCCCTGGGTGCTTTGAGTGATCGTCTCACCAAGTTACAGCTCCAGAAAAATTTATCTCTTTACCAAAACCTACTGTCGAACACCTGCAATGCTTGGTCACTGTCAAGATTCAGTAAGTTCAGAGTTCAGTCAAGTGGCTGCTGTCGTTTTCTTCAGAAACGGGCGTCGATCTCGCCAGTACCCTCGCGTCGCCTTGCTCCTCGTCCTCGCCCTCTCGTTCCTGCACCGCACGAGTGTCTGGCATCTTGCGGGCGTCGGCGAAGAGCAGCAGAAGGTGCGCCGTCCCGTGACCGACGCCGGCGGCGGCTTTGCGGACGCCAGCGGGAGACACGGCGCCGCCGACTCCACCCAGCGCCGCCAAAACCACCGGAGCCCGCCGCGTGGCCGTCCACTCCCCCGAATGCGCTGCCGCTCTCGTCGTGAACCCCAGGGCGCGGAGCGCGCTCTCTGCCGCCGTTGAGCCCGTGCGGTCACCTCACCGTGGGCAGACGCCATTACGCCAAGACCAACTCCGTTTAGCTGCAAAACGAGTCCCGTAACATCCACTGATGCTGCCCGACCGCTCAAACCCTCTGCCAACCCACTGCTCCGCCGTAATCGCTCGCCGGAGATTCTCCGTTCACGGCCACCCCGTCGATCTGCCTATAAATAGGGACCCCGAGCTTCAACTCGAGCACCCACCAGCCCTACACTTCCCCTAGAGCACGCCCAGCCACTGGAAGAGCCGCGAGGGGGTCTCCTTCCTCGACTCCGGCCGCCGCGATCCGCCACGGGATCCAGCCCGATTCGCCCCCGTGTGTGCTCCACAGCCCCCATTCTCTTGCCAGTAGCTTCTCCTTGCATCACCCGTTCTGACCCGCGCCTCAATTCGTACTTTGCAGCCCTCCACCGGAGTTCCCCAACCTCACCCGAACCGCCGTCCGCCGGAGATAGTGTCGCCGTCGACGTGGTGCTCCCCATTGGACGAGTCCACCACCCACCGACGCGGAAGAAGACACTGAAGCTCTTGGTACCCTCTGTTTCTCCTAACTCGCCGTGGTTCGACGCCGGCGTCCATCGCCGTCTTCGGGCGCCGGCGAGCTTTCAAACCTGACATGCGGGCCCCGCGTGTCAGCCTCTGTTCTATTTCCCTGAACCGTTTTCTGTTGGCGTCTTCGGGCAAAATACGTTTTCTCCTTGCGCTTGCGCATTCCCAGCCGAAGCGTTTTCTGTTTTCTCAGTTAAAACCCTGGAACTTTTCTGTTTCATTACAGAAAGGTCCCTGGACAGAAACCTTTATAACTTTTTAATGAAAAGGTATTTTTGAGTGATTCTTTTTCTGTCAATCTCCAAATTTTGTCTAGTTTTTTATGGGATTTATTTGAAAAATATTTGGCAAAGTTTCTGTGCATGTGTTGGTTTTCACGTTAGTACCCCGTTTCGTGATTGCCGTAGGTTCCGGGAGAGGGGACGGAGCCGCGAACTTCGCCGAGCTAGACTCCGACTTCTCCGAACCAGGCAAGCATGTTTGAACATTTGATATGGCAGATGTTTTGCATGTTCATGTGAAAGTTTGTGCGTGGCATGTGAGTGTCGATAAATACCTCGTTGCTTGTAAGGCAACGACCCGGTTGTTCCGAAGTTGCGATGACCTCTGATGAGAGGTGGCCTAATCATGTAGTGACATGAAGGGCAGCAAGGTGGTACTGTTGTAGCATGCCAGCCTTGCGTCATCCGACTCTCTTCTAACGTGGTTGGAACCACGTTATCGATCTTTTCCCGCATGTTCCAAAATTGCGATGACCTCTGATGAGAGGTGGCCTAATCATGTGGTGACATGAAGGGCAGCAAGGTGGTACTGTTGTAGCATGCCAGCCTTGTGTCATCCGACTTTTCCGACGTTAACATGGTTGGAGCCGTGTTATCGTCCCTTCCCCTTTCCGTGCTACCACATGTCTCATTGCCAGGATACGGTTTAGTAAGTTGGTAACCTCTTTCCGTGTACACACCAAACAGAGAGGCCGGGATGATGGTACCTTGGCCCAGGATTAAAGCCAGTCATTCGGTCAGGGGGCATGGGTGTTTCCGGTTGGGACCGAGAGGGGGGGCACCCCCTTATAGCGCGCGTATAGAAATTTGATCCCATGCTACGCGAGGTTGTAGCCTCCCCGACTCAGGGTTTTTCCTGAATGTTGCCGAGGGTGATCCCTGGCTTCGGATGGTTAAATTGGGTGTGTACTAGTTAGACGTGTTCCTTCCAGAACACCGTAGACGGAACTAGTCCCCGTGACTACTGAAATCCGTTGGCTGTGGTTAAGTACAAACTCTGCAGAGTCAATTCTTTCCATATCATCGTATCCATGATCAGTAATGTAGACTTTACATCCAAATCTATCCGTGTGAAAATCTTGCCCCCGGTGAACAAGCTCAAGCGGTAAAATCTCAGATTTATTGTTATTCCAGTTGATGGACTAACTTTATTTTGTGTCTCATGCTTGTGATAATTTATGTCTCCGAGCTATTGTATTAATGAGTTGTGACATAAGCCCTTTATGTGACGTCGCGCAGACGTCCGACTGTGGCGTGTACTCGTTTCTCACTTTCGATACAAGCCCTTTATGTGATGTCGCTCAGACGTCCGACTGCGGCATGCACTGTCTTTACTTTCTGTTATAAGCCCTTTATGTGGTGTCGCCCCGACGCCCGACTGTGGCATTATTATTCTGCATTTTCCGCTCGAGGAGTCTTTCAGACACTCGTTTGGCACCTGTATTTTTATTCCGCATTTTCCTCTCGAGGAGTCTTTCAGACACTCGTTTGGCACCTGTATTATTATTCCGCATTTTCCGCTCGAGGAGTCTTTCAGACACTCGTTTGGCACCCGCATTACTATTCTGCAGTTTCCGCTCGAGGCGTCATTCAGATCCTCGCTTGGCACCCAGTATTTATTATCTCTATGTCTGATCGCACTGGTTAACTTATTCATGTGCTTCATGTTTGCATTTGTTATACCTTATGTCCGAACTGTCTTGCGAGTACTTTCATAGTACTCACCTGGCTTGTTGATTTGGCCAGATGTTGACGAAGGCGATCTCTTGGATGAAGAGTTTGATAGCGCGTCCGACGCCTAGAGGAGTCCCAGTCAGTCCTGCGCGATCCCGGATATTGGTCACTTGTATCGTTTACGCTTCCGCCACCCGCAATAAGTCTTCTCGAGCCTCACTCCGACGCTCGAAGAGTTGTAGTATTCCGGAATCATGTCACTCGCTTCGCGATGATATTTCCACCACCGTTTTTATCGTGAGTTAGTAGTTTGCCACCCTATCCGCCGTATTGTTTTATTGGCGTGCATGTAATAAATTGTTGGGCAGTCTCTGCTCAACCTTGTATTATATTTAGTACTCCTGGTATTTTTCTTCTGTGACCAATATATTGTCTATCAGTGAGAAGGAATTCTTCCTCGCTGGTCCGTAACAGGGATTGGTTTTCTCAATAATTATTTTATTGAAAAACCGGTCGTGACAAGCTTGGTATCAGAGCCAGGCTGACTGTAGGAAGCCACTAGGTGCGATCGCTAATCGGTTATTAGCGTCTTTAGTGCTTCTTCAGCATTTTGCAATTGTAGCTATTTTCTGTGGGTCATCATAAAATTTATGACATGACTACTCAGAATTTTTGCCTACTTTTGTAGATGGCTGGCAGCAGCTGTGAGAATCGAGTGTTCACCAACGTGCCCGAGGGGTTTGTCAAGCTCCTCGTCTCCATCACCAAGCTCGCGATCGGGCCAGCAGCTCGCCCGGAGTTCACACTCTATCAGCACAAGCTCAGTGACGACGTGTCTATGCACCAGGCTGTGGTGCAATTCAGGGGAGGACGATCTGCTGCTCGCCATTTCCGTTTTACGGGAAGGGCCATGCCTACAGAGAGGCATGCCATGCAGATGGCTGCCCGTGAGGCGATAGCTCGCCTTCGAGACATCCTTCCTACGGTGAAGACTCGTCGCTACCGCTACCTCCCATGCCATGTGCCTTACACCAGCCACTATGCGTTCGCCTGCCATCGGGGAGAGCGAGATGAAGCCATCGAGATGGTTGTGGAGTATCTCAAGGCTCTGGAGGAGTCTTTCGACAACCTCGTAGATGATCTTGTGGCTGCCCGCATGGACTTAGTCCGGGGCGGTCCTGCCAGCAGGAAGGAGCTTCTCCACACGGCGCCGCCTCTGACATTCGTCTCATCTTCAGCCTCGTATGCACCGGCCGTTTTGGCCACTGCTCGCCGTCTGCCTACCACTGAGGAGTTCGACCGAGTCATCGCTCCTACTCCAGTCAGAGCCGCACCGCCTGCCGCACGCGCTCTACCGCCAGTCGCCCCCGCACCATCATCGCAGCGCAGCGTCGCACGCCAGGAACCAGCTAGAGAGGAGGAGGTTGATTCTCCCGGACCGCTGAGCCTTGCCATCGGCAAGGGGAAGGAGATCTTCACCATCTCCGACTGAGAGCACCGAGTAGCCGCGTGTTATGCCTGCTTGTATGATGTGTTGTTTTTATCTGTACGCTAGTTTGTATTGGTGTGTTTGCTGCCTTCCGGAGTAGTACGCTAGTTTTTAATAACATGTCAGGATTGTGTACGCACAACCTGAGTGCTGTATCTTGTGTTTGCTTTCGCATGTAAGATTTGTGTTAAGCACTTCTTCACCGTGAAAATCATTTGTGTTTCTTGAAAACCTTGAAGCCTTTTTTGATTATTGCCTTTGCAAGGGTTTTCCTGCGCTACACGGTTTTTCTCATGGGTTTTGCAAATGATACCCCAGACTGGAAAAAGTCTCGCCCTTGGACTCGCTCTATGCCCAATCAGCCAGAAGAGGTTTACGGAACACAGACCAGCAACAATTTCACTCAGGGTCAGTCCAGCCAACAGGACAGCGAAGCGGCACTATCTCAAGTATGCCGTCTCTTCGAGCAAAGCCAGCAACAGCACCAGGAGATGATGAACCATGTCATCAATATGGGAAACCACCGGGAACCCTATCAACCACATTCCAAGTTATCTGAGTTACAGAAGACTCGCCCCTCAACTTTTGCTCACACCGACAGGCCACTGGAAGCCGATGATTGGCTTCGCGAGATTGAAAGGAAACTGATTATCGCTCAATGCTCAGATCATGAGAAGGTGCTTTATGCACCACACTACCTTACTGGAGCAGCCGCAGCATGGTGGGAAAACTTCCTACACATGCACCCCAGGGAACACAACATCACCTGGGAAGAATTCAAGGAAGGCTTCCGTGGGGCACACATTCCCAGGAGCATCCTAAAGATCAAGAAGAGAGAGTTTGATGACCTGAAGCAAAGAGGCATGACCATCACAGAATACAACGGCCAGTTTACCCAACTGTCTCGTTATGCCTACGACGAGCACATGACAGAAAACAAGAAGATGGAAAAATTCCTGGACGGCCTGGCACCAGCATTAAGATGCCAACTGATTGTACACACCTTTCCGGATTTTAAGACGCTGGTGGACAAGGCCATCACCCTGGAGAATGAGCGCCGTAGTCTGGAAGATATCCGCAAGCGGAAGAGGGACAAGACGACTCTTGCCCGCAGCAACCGAGGCAAGACCGAGGTCCCAAGGACAGACACGAGGAGATCCACGACTACTGAGCCAAGACCCGTCGGACAATTTCATGCCAGAGACAAGGAGTTCACATACCGTCCGGGGGTCACCTGCTATGCTTGTGGTCAACAAGGGCATTATGCTAAACAGTGCCCGAGGCCAAGAGACTCGGCACCCAAGCCGAACAATGGTGGAAACAATCCAGCCCCCAAGCGCAACAACTTCAATCCCAGCAACAACCACAAGAAGGGTCACTTGAACCATGTGACCAGGGAAGAAGCGCAGAATGCCCCAGACATCGTGCTCGATACGTTCCCTGTCAACACAGTACCTGCCACGGTTTTGTTTGATTCTGGAGCTTCCCATTCGTTCGTTTCGAAGAGTTTTGTTTCGCAACATGGTTTTCCGATACTCCCCTTGGAAAAATCTATGATCATCAAGTCCCCCGGAAATAAGCAAATTGCTCAGGGTTACTGCCAGGGAGTGGTCATTGAGTTCGAAGGACTACCATTCCACGCGAATCTCATCGTGTTGGAAAGTAAAGGACTGGATGTCATTTTAGGAATGGACTGGTTAACCACCAACAAAGGATTCATCGACTGTTTCAATCGGACAGTGATTCTCACTCACCATCACGGCAAGACTATAAGAGTTTCCGCTCAAGAAAGGCCACGATCACAGAAACCAAAACTGAACAAGATGGACATCGCAGAATTAAGAAAAGTGCCAGTGGTATGCGAGTTCCCTGATGTGTTCCCGGAAGAACTACCAGGTATGCCACCAGACCGAGAGATCGAATTCAGCATTGAATTAGCACCTGGCACCGCTCCCATTTATAAGAAGCCGTATAGAATGGCACCCTCAGAATTGGTGGAGTTGAAGAAGCAGATAAAGGAATTACTGGACAAGGGGTTTATACGAGCCAGCTCCTCACCATGGGGTTCGCCCGTATTGTTCGCCAAGAAGAAGGATGGGACACTGAGACTATGCATAGACTATCGAGCCCTCAATATGGTCACCATCAAAAACAAATACCCGATGCCACGGATAAATGATTTGTTTGACCAGCTCGCACAAGCTAAAGTGTTTTCAAAGATTGATTTGAGATCAGGATACCATCAACTGAAGGTACGAACAGAGGATATCCCCAAGACAGCATTCACTTCCAGATATGGGTTATACGAGTTTACGGTGATGCCGTTTGGACTAACAAACGCCCCCGCATATTTCGTCCACCTCATGAACAAAGTATTCATGAAATTCATGGACAAATTTGTGGTGGTATTCATTGACGACATTCTGGTTTACTCAAGGACACCAGAAGAACATACTGAGCACCTCAGGATTGTTTTGGGAGAATTGAGGAAACATCAGTTGTACGCCAAATTTAGCAAATGCGAATTTTGGCTAAGACAAGTTGGTTTCTTGGGCCATATTTTGAACCAAGAAGGCGTGGCCGTAGACCCAGAAAAAGTCAAGGCCATACTAGACTGGAAGCCACCCGCGAATGTTACAGATGTGCGGAGTTTCCTAGGGATGGCCGGGTATTACAGGAGGTTTATTGAAGGATTCTCCACTGTGGCAAAACCTATAACACAGTTACTCAAGAAGGACAAGAAATTCGTATGGACGGAAGCATGTGAGCAGAGCTTCCAAGAACTCAAGAAGAAGCTAACAACCGCACCAGTCTTAACCGTACCAGACATACACAAGAGCTTTGAGGTGTATTGTGACGCGTCCCGAAAAGGTCTCGGATGTGTGCTAATGCAGGATGGCAAAGTTGTCGCATATGCCTCCAGACAGCTGCGAAAACATGAGGAAAATTACCCAACACATGACTTGGAACTAGCAGCAGTTATACATGCACTCAAGGAGTGGAGGCACTTTCTGTTGGGAAATCGCTGTGAAATATATACGGACCATAAGAGCCTCAAATATATCTTCACACAGCCAGAGCTGAATTTACGCCAACGACGCTGGTTGGAACTGGTCAAAGACTATGAAGTCGGCATCCACTACCACCCAGGAAAAGCAAATGTAGTGGCCGATGCCCTTAGCCGAAACCCCAGCCCGGACAGTGACGGTCAGCAAAACTTGAGGCCTGAGTTTCAGCGAGAGTTCACTCGGCTCAACATGATGTTAGTCTCTGAGGGCACCATATTGAACCTGGAGATACAACCCACCCTAGTGGAACAAATCAAGAAGGCTCAACAGGGACATCCCAGTATCAAAGGCATAAAGAAGAAAATGAACCGTAGTAAGACTTCAGAATTCGTCACGGACAGTGAAGGAACATTATGGTACCGGGACAGACTTTGCGTACCTAACATTGAGGAACTCAAGCAACAGATCTTGACGGAGAGCCACACCGCTCCATACTCGATACACCCTGGAGGAACCAAAATGTACAAGGACATCCAGGAAAGATTTTGGTGGCACGGTATGAAAAGAGATATAGCCACATTCGTTGCTTGTTGCGATTCATGTCAGCGCATCAAGGCCGAGCACCAAAAGCCAGCAGGGCTACTCCAGCCTAACAGGATACCGGAGTGGAAATGGGATGAAATCGGAATGGACTTCATTGTCGGATTACCCCGATCACAGCGTGGAAATGACGCCATCTGGGTCATCACAGACCGACTAACCAAGGTTGCACACTTCATTCCCGTAAAGACTACCTACTCCACACAAAGACTGGCAAAACTCTATCTCTCCCGTATAGTTTGCTTGCACGGAGTCCCAAAGACTATAATATCTGACCGAGGCACCCAATTCGTCTCCAAATTTTGGGAACACCTACAACAAGCTCTGGGCACACAACTGGCTTTCAGTACAGCATACCACCCTCAGACAGATGGACAAACAAAACGTGTAAACCAAATCCTAGAGGATATGCTAAGAGCCTGTGTGCTCACCTATGGATCCAGTTGGGAAGAGAGTTTGCCGTATGCCGAATTTGCGTACAACAACAGTTACCAAACCAGTTTGCAAATGGCACCCTTTGAAGCATTGTACGGATGGAGGTGTCGTACCCCATTGAATTGGTCAGAAACAGGTGACAGCCGTATCTTCGGCCCAGATATGCTTAAGGAGGCCGAGGAAAAGGTTAAACAAATCAGGGACAGACTCAAGACAGCACAGAGCTGACAAAAGAGCTACTATGATCAGAAGCATCGTGAGGTCAGCTTTGAACCTGGTGATTCCGTATACCTCCGAGTATCTCCTATGAGGGGTCTGCAACGGTTCAAAATTAAGGGGAAGCTAGCCCCAAGATTTATTGGACCATTTTGTGTGAAGGCACGAAGAGGCACAGTAGCCTACCAACTAGACCTACCCAAGGAGCTATCAAACGTCCATGACGTATTCCACGTCTCGCAGTTGAGGAAATGTGTGAGTAACCCGGAGAAACATGTACCTCATGAGGACATTGATATGCAACCAGATCTCACCTACAGAGAAAGGCCAGTAAAGATTTTAGAAGAGTCTGAACGGAGGACCCGTCAGAAAACGACAAAAAATTTCAGGGTCCAGTGGAGCAACCACACTGAGGATGAAGCCACATGGGAAAGGGAAGATTTCCTTCGAGCAGAGTATCCATATCTATTTGAGGATCAGCAGAAATCTCGAGGACGAGATTTTTCCTAAGGGGGTAGGTGTTGTGACACCCAAGTTTCTATTGAATTTTTCAAAAAAGATTTTTATTTGACTTGAAGGGAGTGATTTAAAAAATTTCTTCAAGAGAACTCTCACTCTCAAATATTTTTCTTTATGGCAAAAATGTTATTTGAATTCACCCAAGATCTGCCTTTGACCTGGGGAGTTCTTGCTCTTCATTTGGGCTCAAGACAAAATGTTTTTCATTTGAGAGAATAACTTTTGAAAACCTTTTCTTGAATTTGCACTATGGCTTTTGGAAAGTACTTTGCCACTTTCAACTAGTCCTTCTCGCCATGGCATAAGTGCAAATCCTCTCTCCTAAACACTCCCTCACCTCTGGATCATGATTTACATCAAATCCAGCAAGTTGACCCCCCCCCCCATGTATTTATTTTCCATTCAAATTCTATTCAAATATTTTCTGCCTTCTATTCTACCTCTTGGAGATTTACAAAGGAACTCCATTTTCTGTTTGGACTTTTACCACCAAACTTCTTTCCCCTCCTAGTCCATTGAACCCTCAACCTAGAACCATGAAGATCCACTAGTCTCCAGTTCAAAATTTTCAAACTACATCAGCTGCAAGTTTGGACCAGATTTGCCAAATTTGGTGAAATTCATTCAAAACCTTCTCCAAAGATTCCAAGTAAATTCAGGCAGCCCCTGGGTGCTTTGAGTGATCGTCTCACCAAGTTACAGCTCCAGAAAAATTTATCTCTTTACCAAAACCTACTGTCGAACACCTGCAATGCTTGGTCACTTTCAAGATTCAGTAAGTTCAGAGTTCAGTCAAGTGGCTGCTGTCGTTTTCTTCAGAAACGGGCGTCGATCTCGCCAGTACCCTCGCGTCGCCTTGCTCCTCATCCTCGCCCTCTCGTTCCTGCACCGCACGAGTGCCTGGCATCTTGCGGGTGTCGGCGACAAGTAGCAGAAGGTGCGCCGCCCCGTGACCGACGCCGGCGGCGGCTTTGCGGACGCCAGCGGGAGACACGGCGCCGCCGACTCCACCCAGCGCCGCCCAAACCACCGGAGCCCGCCGCGTGGCCGTCCACTCCCCCGAATGCGCTGCCGCTCTCGTCGTGAACCCCAGGGCGCGGAGCGCGCTCTCTGCCGCCGTTGAGCCCGTGCGGTCACCTCACCGTGGGCAGACGCCATTACGCCAAGACCAACTCCGTTTAGCTGCAAAACGAGTCCCGTAACATCCACTGATGCTGCCCGACCGCTCAAACCCTCTGCCAACCCACTGCTCCGCCGTAATCGCTCGCCGGAGATTCTCCGTTCACGGCCACCCCGTCGATCTGCCTATAAATAGGGACCCCGAGCTTCAACTCGAGCACCCACCAGCCCTACACTTCCCCTAGAGCACGCCCAGCCACTGGAAGAGCCGCGAGGGGGTCTCCTTCCTCGACTCCGGCCGCCGCGATCCGCCACGGGATCCAGCCCGATTCGCCCCCGTGTGTGCTCCACAGCCCCCATTCTCTTGCCAGTAGCTTCTCCTTGCATCACCCGTTCTGACCCGCGCCTCAATTCGTACTTTGCAGCCCTCCACCGGAGTTCCCCAACCTCACCCGAACCGCCGTCCGCCGGAGATAGTGTCGCCGTCGACGTGGTGCTCCCCGTTGGACGAGTCCACCACCCACCGACGCGGAAGAAGACACTGAAGCTCTTGGTACCCTCCGTTTCTCCTAACTCGCCGTGGTTCGACGCCGGCGTCCATCGCCGTCTTCGGGCGCCGGCGAGCTTTCAAACCTGACATGCGGGCCCCGCGTGTCAGCCTCTGTTCTATTTCCCCGAACCGTTTTCTGTTGGCGCCTTCGGGCAAAATACGTTTTCTCCTTGCGCTTGCGCATTCCCAGCCGAAGCGTTTTCTGTTTTCTCAGTTAAAACCCTGGAACTTTTCTGTTTCATTACAGAAAGGTCCCTGGACAGAAACCTTTATAACTTTTTAATGAAAAGGTATTTTTGAGTGATTCTTTTTCTGTCAATCTCCAAATTTTGTCTAGTTTTTTATGGGATTTATTTGAAAAATATTTGGCAAAGTTTCTGTGCATGTGTTGGTTTTCACGTTAGTACCCCGTTTCGTGATTGCCGTAGGTTCCGGGAGAGGGGACGGAGCCGCGAACTTCGCCGAGCTAGACCCCGACTTCTCCGAACCAGGCAAGCATGTTTGAACATTTGATATGGCAGATGTTTTGCATGTTCATGTGAAAGTTTGTGCATGGCATGTGAGTGTCGATAAATACCTCGTTGCTTGTAAGGCAACGACCCGGTTGTTCCGAAGTTGCGATGACCTCTGATGAGAGGTGGCCTAATCATGTAGTGACATGAAGGGCAGCAAGGTGGTACTGTTGTAGCATGCCAGCCTTGCGTCATCCGACTCTCTTCGACGTTAACGTGGTTGGAGCCACGTTATCGATCTTTTCCCGCATGTTCCAAAATTGCGATGACCTCTGATGAGAGGTGGCCTAATCATGTGGTGACATGAAGGGCAGCAAGGTGGTACTGTTGTAGCATGCCAGCCTTGTGTCATCCGACTTTTCCGACGTTAACATGGTTGGAGCCGTGTTATCGTCCCTTCCCCTTTCCGTGCTACCACATGTCTCATTGCCAGGATACGGTTTAGTAAGTTGGTAACCTCTTTCCGTGTACACACCAAACAGAGAGGCCGGGATGATGGTACCTTGGCCCAAGATTAAAGCCAGTCATTCGGTCAGGGGGCATGGGTGTTTCCGGTTGGGACCGAGAGGGGGGGCACCCCCTTATAGCGCGCGTATAGAAATTTGATCCCATGCTACGCGAGGTTGTAGCCTCCCCGACTCAGGGTTTTTCCTGAATGTTGCCGAGGGTGATCCCTGGCTTCGGATGGTTAAATTGGGTGTGTACTAGTTAGACGTGTTCCTTCCAGAACACCGTAGACGGAACTAGTCCCCGTGACTACTGAAATCCGTTGGCTGTGGTTAAGTACAAACTCTGCAGAGTCAATTCTTTCCATATCATCGTATCCATGATCAGTAATGTAGACTTTACATCCAAATCTATCCGTGTGAAAATCTTGCCCCCGGTGAACAAGCTCAAGCGGTAAAATCTCAGATTTATTATTATTCGAGTTGATGGACTAACTTTATTTTGTGTCTCATGCTTGTGATAATTTATGTCTCCGAGCTATTGTATTAATGAGTTGTGACATAAGCCCTTTATGTGACGTCGCGCAGACGTCCGACTGTGGCGTGTACTCGTTTCTCACTTTCGATATAAGCCCTTTATGTGATGTCGCTCAGACGTCCGACTGCGGCATGCACTGTCTTTATTTTCTGTTATAAGCCCTTTATGTGGTGTCGCCCCGACGCCCGACTATGGCATTATTATTCTGCATTTTCCGCTCGAGGAGTCTTTCAGACACTCGTTTGGCACCTGTATTTTTATTCCGCATTTTCCTCTCGAGGAGTCTTTCAGACACTCGTTTGGCACCTGTATTATTATTCCGCATTTTCCGCTCGAGGAGTCTTTCAGACACTCGTTTGGCACCCGCATTACTATTCTGCAGTTTCCGCTCGAGGCGTCATTCAGATCCTCGCTTGGCACCCAGTATTTATTATCTCTATGTCTGATCGCACTGGTTAACTTATTCATGTGCTTCATGTTTGCATTTGTTATACCTTATGTCCGAACTGTCTTGCGAGTACTTTCATAGTACTCACCTGGCTTGTTGATTTGGCCAGATGTTGACGAAGGCGATCTCTTGGATGAAGAGTTTGATAGCGCGTCCGACGCCTAGAGGAGTCCCAGTCAGTCCTGCGCGATCCCGGATATTGGTCACTTGTATCGTTTACGCTTCCGCCACCCGCAATAAGTCTTCTCGAGCCTCACTCCGACGCTCGAAGAGTTGTAGTATTCCGGAATCATGTCACTCGCTTCGCGATGATATTTCCACCACC